>NW_027186073.1:283409-338575 GCF_028583685.1 Petaurus breviceps papuanus | reverse complement strand
TTTGCATCTATATTCATAAAGGAAATTGATCTATAATTTTCTTTCTCCATTTTGTGTCTTCCTGATTTGGGTATCAGTACCATATTTGTGTCATAAAAAGAATTTGGTAGAACTCCCTCTTCACTAGTTTTCCCAAATAGTCTGTAGAGTATTGGAATCAATTGTTCTTTAAATGTTTGATAGAATTCACTAGTAAATCCATCTGGCACTGGAGAATGTTTCCTAGAGAGTTCATTGATGGCTTGTTCAATTTCTTTTGCTGAGATGGAGTTATTTAAGTAATTTACTTCCTCTTCAGTTAATCTCACCAAGTTAAATTTTTGTAAATACCCATCCATTTCACTAAAATTGTCATATTTATGTGCATACAATTGGGTAAAATCATTCTTAATTATTGTTTTAAGTTCCTCTTCATTGGAGGTAGATTCACCCTTTTCATTTTTGATACTCATAATTTGGTATCTTTCTTTTTTTATCATATTGACTAAAGGTCTATCAATTTTATTGGTTTTTTCATAAAACTAGTTCTTAGTTTTTTTTTTTTTCAAATCAAATGCTTTATTAACTTCTGGTTTACATCATTCATTTCTACCAGATTTTGAGTTACAAATTTTCTCCCCATTTTTCCCCTACCCACAGCCCCAAAATAGCAATCCCATTGGATATCCCCTCCTCCAATCTGCTCTCTTCCATATCTTCTCCCTTACCCCCTTCAACTTTACAGTAGCACATGGTGGATCTCTATGTCCCAGTGCCTGTATATCATATTTCCCAGTTACATATAAAATAATATTAATAATATATATATTTTAAAATTTTATTTTAAAACTTTGAATTCCAGATTCATTCCCTTCTTCCCTTGTCACCCACCCTTACTGGGAAGATAAGCAATTCAGTATAGATTGTGCATGGGTAGCTATGCAAAACATTTCCATTAGCTTAGTTTTATTTATTAATTCAATAGTTTTCCTAATTTCAATTTTATTAATCATGCCTTTGGTTTTCAGTATTTCTTGATTTAATATTTAATTAGAGATTTTCATTTTGTTCCTTTTCTAGCTTTTTCAGTTGCATGCCCAATCCATTGACCTCCATTTTCTCTAATTTATTCATGTATGCATTCAGAGATATAAAACTTCCCTTAAGAACTGCCTTTGCTGCATCCCAGAGGTTTTGGTATGTTGTCTCATAATTGTCATTCTCTTGAATGAAGTTACTGATTGTTTCTATAATTTCTAGTTTGACCCACTCATTCTTTAGGATTAAATTTTTTAATTTCCAATTGCTTTTAGTCTATCTTCCCATGGCCCTTTATTGCATATGACTTAATTGCCTCATAATCTGAGAATGAGGCATTTAATATTCTGCCTTTCTGCACTGAATTGTGAGGTTTTTTTATGCCCTAGTACATGGTCAGTTTTTGTGTATGGGCCATGTACTGCTGAGAAGGTATATTCATTTTTATCCCCTTTCAGTTTTCTCCAGAGATCTACAATACCTCCCCTCTCTAAAATTCTATTCACCTCCTTAACTTCTTTTTTGTTTATTTTGAGGTTAGAGTCATCTAGTTCAGAGAGCGGGAGATTGAGGTCCCCCACTAGTATAGCTTTGAGGTTTCTTCTTCTAATTCCATTAACTTCTTCTCTAGGAAACTGGATGCTATACCACTTTGTGCATATATGTTAAATAATGATATTGCTTCATTCTAGATGGTGCTTGTAATGTAATGTAATGCCAAGGAAAGGCAACTTCCCAAGGTTCAAAATACCAGCATAGGTGCTCTCCATTTTATTCAGTGACCAACCAAGAACAGAGAAGATCAAAACATGACATCATTCAAAATACAGCATTTACTAAGGGTGATTAAATAATCTCCAAGTACTACCCCACCCCAGGACCTTCCAATCATTCAATCAATTACAAAGTCTTGGTTCTAAATACTACTTTACCCCTAGGCTGTACCTTCATTTAGTCCACCACAAAGCCCCTCTTCTCAAATGGAGACTAGTTTCCAATCTAAGTAAAGTACATTCATTTGCTCAACCATAGAACACAAAAAGGTCAAAAGTTCCCCACCCCTGGATCACAATTGAATCTACCCCAGATTTACATCAAGTTTAAGCACAGCACTTAATACTCAAATGGAGGTCTTTTCTTCATCTTGACAGGAGGCAAGTTCTCAGCAATCTTAGTTCCTGGGGAGACAAGGCTTAGCAAGGTCACAAGATACATTGCCAGTCCCTTCATTAATTCATCCTCTGTCTGTAGGACAGTCCTAGAACCCCTGAAAACATTAGCAAAACCCTCTCCAAGGATTTCTGTAAACATACAACAAGAAAATCCTTCTTCAGGGCTTCTGAACCAACAGAAAGGTTCCCAGACCCCTGCAACAACAGCACCATCCTTCACCAGTCGACAGTATTCACTCTGTCTGCAGGACAGTCTCCAGACCCCTGCAACAACAGCACTGTCCTTCACCAGTGGACAGTATTCACTCTCTGTCTGCAGGACAGTCTCAGGGCTTCTTAACCAAAAGCCAGGTTCCAGGACTTCTTCAACAACAGGACTGTCTTTCACCAGTGGACAAATCTGGCAAAACAACATCAAAACAGACAAAGTACCAGCAAAACAGCCATGTCTCCTCAGTCTTTGGCAGCTCCGGGGGCAGGTCTCAAAAGTCCAGGGCAATTCAAAGTGGCCCCCAGCAATTCTATCAGTCTCTAATTTTTAGTATATTATTATCTTCAGTTAGTTTTGCAAGTTCCTTTTCCATATGTTCAGTTTTCATTTTTAGGGAGGTATTTTCTCCAGGTAGGTTTTGAACCTGCTGTCCCAGTTCACAAATTTTACTTCTTAAGGATTTATTTTCTTCAGTGAGATTTTTTTTTCCAATTTGGTCACTATAGATTTAAATTTATCTTCTACCTTTCTAATTTGGCTTTTTAAATCTTTCTTGATCTCCTCCAAGAATGCTTTTTGCACTTGGATACCAGTTCGTATTTCCTTCTGTGGTCTCAGGTCTGAGTATAGAGTCCATGTTGTCCTCTGTATTTGGTTGTTCTTGCTCACTATAATGAGATCAGGATGATTTTCTTGCTTTTGCTTTCTCAGATTCCTTCTTTCCCATTGTGATTGCCTGTTTCCTGACTGGATTTCTCAGGCTGGGAGCTAAGGGTCTGGTTGTTGACTTTGTGTGCTGTAGCCTCTGGTTGTCTACACTGAGGCCAAGGCCAGGACTCTCAGTGTTTCCCCTGAGTTACCCTGAGGCTCACAGAGTAACCTGTGGGGGATGCTTGGTCTGGCCACTTCAGGTTTCAGCCTCTGTGCCCCTGGGCTACAGCTCAGGCAGGTTCAGCAGCTAGCAGCCTGCAGAGCTCATGTCAGCAGATTCCCCTGGTGGTGCTAAGACCCACCTGGGCTTGTGTTGTTAGCACTTGCTGGCTCCACTACCTTGGGCTTTGGAAGCTCCTGCTGGTCATCTGAGGTGGGGCTTTTTGGAAGCCCTCCCGCCCTTCACTTCAGACTCCTTACTGCCTCAGTTACATCCTTTCTCAGAGACTCCTAAGCCTGAAGTTATTTCCACTATTTCAGGATTTCATTCTGGGTAGAACATTTATCTCTGCATTTTCTGGCTCACAGAGGAGGAAACAGAGCAGCTAGGGTTTACTTGGCCATCTTGGCTTCTGGAAGTTCATGTAGTTGATTTTTAAATTTACATGCTATGGGCTGATAGCCCCAGGAGAAGCTGCTGTTGCTACTGCAGGTCCTGTGCTTTCTCTTATCCAGCTCCCAACTTATCCTCTGTCCTTCAGTGAGATGGCTGAGAATCACCTTTGGGGTGGGTGAGTCCACTGGCTGGGATGCCTTCTCACTTTGCTATAGTTTGCTCTCCTGTCTGCACTGTGCTCCATGCTCCCCCTGTCCAGACCTCTTTGGGCACTTTCATGGGCTGGGAATCTGCAATGCTCTGTCTCCCAATGGATTCTGCCACTCTAAAATCTATTCAGATTTACTTTTTAAAGGTTAGTGATGGAATTCATGGAGTAGCTTAGAAAAGTTCCTCCTTCCATTCTGCCATCTTGGCTCCACCCTCAGTACTTTTATTTCAATATAATTGGTTTCCTTTGTAATAATAATCACATGCATTTTGTTTTATTCATTAAAAATTTTTTCTGAAAATGGGTTCTTGGACATCCCCACATTTCCAAAAGGGATCCATGATCCTTTGGCACAAATAAAACAGAGAAAAATCAATTGAAATAGGTAGGAGGAAAACCAGGATAAATCTGTGTTACAAAAAGCTAGAGAAATGAGAGTGGCTTGAATGAGAGTGTGACTGACAATGTCAGTCTACAGATAGGTCAAGAGGAATTGGCATTGAGAAAAGATTCTTAGATGTGGCAATTAGAAAATCACTGGTAACTTCAGAGAAACCAGTTTCAGGTGGATGTTCACTTGGAAACCAGGTTGAAGAAAGAGTTAAATAAGAGAACAGACAGTGGGAGTACCAAGTATGTTTGACTTTTTCAAGAAATTTAGAGAAGACACTAGTCTGTGTCCAGACTGGAACAATGTAGTGGTATGGAAAGTTTTACTAATGAAGGCTTCCTGTTATTTCCTTTTTGTATAGTAAAAGCGCCATTTCTAACTTGTGCTAGATATGATCCCACCTCTGTGAGGACTCCAGAAGAGTGGCAAAAGTATTATCTGTCTCCTCTAATTCCAATTCCTAAGTGGAATGAAAAATGTACCGTTTATCAGATATACTTTTAGACGAGTAAGTCTTGTGCATTGACATCTATGCCCCTCTCCCATCCCTAGTGTAAAAGCTGGGTTACCACATAATCCATAATTTGAAATGGTATTTGCCACTAAATTTGGGAATTGTAAGAGAAACTAATTGTGTTGCATCATTTTAAAATTTCTTAAGAGGATACAGAGAGATTTTCTTCCAGCTATTGCATAAGTGTCCCTATTTAATATAGCCCTTCAATTTTAAAAAACACTTTTCTCACAATTCCTCTGTGAGGTAAACAATGTAAATATTTCTAACTTCATTGTACAGATGAGAAAACATAGACTCAAAAGATTGCCCAAAATCACAAATAACATGCATAAGAGTCAGGAAATTTAAAACAAGGTCTACTGACCCTCTGGTGTGTGGTTAAGAAAAAAGAGGGTGATTTGATAAAAGTGTGTCATATTTCTCTTTACTCTTTGTATCTGAAAAGAAGATGGGTGTAGTGTTTTTTAAAAGGATAATTTTTTAGAGATCACCTGTCAATTTATAATTTATTTATGTTTAACTTTTTAAAATTTGAATTCTAAATTCTCTTCCTCCTTTTGACCTTCCACAAACTCATTGAGAAAGCAAGCAATATGATATCAATTATGCATTTGAAATCATGTAAACCATGTTCTTATGTAAGCCATGTTGCCAAAAAAAGAGAAAAGTAAAGTGAAAAAAAAAATTGTACTTCATTCTACACTTAGAACTCATCAGTTCTCTACCTGAATATGGAAGGCATTTTTCATCACAAGTCTTTTGAAATTATCTTCGATCATGTCACAGTTGATCATCATTACAATATTACTGGTATGGTGTACAACATCCTCCTGGTTCTGCTCACTTCACTTTCTACCAGTTCATATAAGTTGTCCCAGGTTTTTCTGAAACCATCCTGCTCATCATTAATTATAGTAATCTAGGATTTCATCACAGTCATACACTAGACCTTGTTCAGACATTATGCAGTTGATTATATCCCCTCAATTTCTAATTCTTTGCCACCAAAAAAACCCTGCTACAAATATTTCCATACAAATTGGTCCTTTTCCTTATTTCTTTGATCTCTTTGGGAAACAGATCTGGAACACATTTAAAGCTCATTGACTTATTTACAAATTGTTCTACAGATTAGTTGGGTCAGTTCACAATTCCACCAACAGAGCATTAATGTCCTAATCTTCCCACATTGCCTCCAAAACTTGTCATTTTCCTTTCTGTCATATTAGCCAATCTGAGAGGCATACGGTAGTACCTCAAGTTGTGTAAATTTGCAATTCTCTAATCAATAGTGATTTAGGCATATTTATGTGATCAAAATAGCTTTTATTTCTTCTTCTTAAAACTGTTCATATCCTTCTACCATTTATCAATTAAGGAATGGCTCTTATATTTTAGAAATTTCTCTCAGTTAACTATATGTTTGAGAAATGAGACCTTTATCTGAAAAATGTGCTGCATAATTTTTTCCAGTTTTCAGCTTCTCTTCTCATCTTGGCTGCAATAGACTTGTTTGAGCAGAGGGGTCGCCAGGTGGCTCAGTGAGTAAGAGCACCAGCTCCAGTGTCGGGATGACCTGGATCAAATCCAGGCTCAGATACTCAGCACCGCACCGAGAAATAACTGGCCATGTAACGTTGAGCAAGTTACTTAACCCCAATTGCTTTAAAAAAAATTTTTTTAAAGATTTGTTTGAGCAGAAATTGCTTAATTACATCAAATTAAAATTATCCACATTTCTTCCTATGATCCTCTCTGCCCATATTTTGGTCATAAATTCTTCCCTCAACCTGACATTCAAAGTTTTCCATGCTCCCATAATTTGCTTATAATATCATCATTTATATCTAAATCTTGTCCCCATTGGGACCTTATCTTGGTAAACAGCGTGAGATGTGAGTCTAATTTCTGCCAAACTACTTTCCAGTCTTCAACAATTTTTGTCAAATACTGAATTCTTGCCCAAATTTTGGGACCTTTGGATTTATCAAAAACCAAATTGCTATGTCCACTTGTTCCTATGTATTTTGGACATTATCCATTCCACTGATCCACCATCCTATCATAAGCTGGGTCCAACTTGTTTTGATGATTATCACTTGGTAACATATAGTCTGAGATTTGGTCCTTCTAGGCTGATATTCTTGCCCATTAATTCTTCCAGATTTATTTTGTTATTATTTTGTCTAACTCTAATACCTTGGAAGTTATATTCATATGGCACCAATTGAGTAAGTTAATTAAGATACAATTGTCATTTTAATTTATGGACTTGATCTACCCATGAGCAATATATATTTATCCAGTAGTTTAGATCTTATTTTTCTGAGAAAAGTGTTTTGTAATTTTGTTCATATAGCTCTTGGGTGTGTCTTAGCAGGTGGACTTCCAAAGATTTTACATTGTCTGCAATTATTTTAAATGGAATCTTCTTTCTATGTCTTTCTGCTGGTTTCTGTTGAGAATAAGTAGAAATAGTGATGGGGGCAGAGTCAAGATGGTGGAGTAC
This sequence comes from Petaurus breviceps papuanus, assembly GCF_028583685.1. NCBI lineage: Eukaryota > Metazoa > Chordata > Mammalia > Diprotodontia > Petauridae > Petaurus > Petaurus breviceps. The sequence goes on along the minus strand of NW_027186073.1, from coordinate 331,280 downwards.
AAGCAGGACCTCCCCGCTGCTCCAGCTTCTACCTTCCCCAATCCATGTAAAAAGAGGACTCTAAAAAAACTTTGGAGCTGCAGAACCCACAAAATGACACAGAGAAGCTAACCTCCTGCTGAGAACAGCGCAGCAGGCTGGCAGGAATCAGCCAGCACAGTGCTCTGAGAGCCAAGCCCAGCCCTGCACTGAGGCTTTAGTCCCAGGGTGGGCCTGACCAGCCACAGGCTGGAGGGACTCCAGATCACCTGCAGCTGTGGCCATTTCCAGATTTATCAACACATAGATGCAAAGGACAAAGTGAGAGGTCAGTGCAATCTGGACTTTGGGACCCAGTAATTGGGAGTTCATGGCTTTTGCCTGCAGGGCAAGGAGTTGCTGAGACACCAGCACAGCCAGCCAGCACCACATGGCAGCTTCAGCTCCTGGTCTGAGGAGTGTAGGGGGACCAAACACCAGTCTGAGGGGTAATCGCTCTTGCTTTAACCTTCTTGGATCTGGATTGCAGTCTAGGGTGGAGGTCCTGGGGTGTATGTCCAGCTTGCCAGAGCATGTGGAGACCTCAGAGAAGGCACCCATCTAATACCTCCAAGAGCTGAGAAAACCCCAGTGTTTGGGATGAAAGCTCCCCTGTCTGGTGGCAGAGTTTTACTGTGGCAAAAAGCCCAGGGGTCAAGTGACTGAGGGGCGACATGACCAGGAAAAGGAAACAAAGCAGACAGAAGATTCCAACATTAGACTCCTCTTTTGGGGAAAAAAAGGAGCAAAGCATGGAACAGGAGGAAGACAGTGAAGTCAGAACTCCTGCACCAAAAGCTTCAAAAGAAAATACGAGCTGGTTACAGGCCATAAAGGACCTTAAGAAGCAGATAAGAGAAGTGGAGGAAAAATTGGGAAGAAAAATGAGAACAATGCAAGAAAATTATGAAATGAGAGTCAACAGCCTAACTGAGGAAAATAACACCTTAAAAAATAGACTAACTCAAATGGCAAAAGAGGATCAAAAAGGCAATGAGGAGAAGAATGCCTTAAAAAGCCGAATTTGCCAGATGGAAAAAGAATCTCAAAAGTTCACTGAGGAGAATCATTGCTTCAGAATTAGATTGGAGCAAATGGAAGCTAATGACTTTATAAGAAATCAAGATGCTGTTAAACAGATCCAAACAAATGAAAGAATAGAAGGCAATGTGAAATATCTCATGGGAAAAACCATTGACCTGGAAAATAGATCCAGGAGAGATAATTTAAAAATTATTGGACTACATTAGAGCCATGATCAAAGTAAGAACCTAGAAATCATCCTCCAGGAAGTTCTCAAAAGAAAACTTCCTTGATGTTTTAGAACCAGAGGGCAAAATAGAGGTTGAAAGGATCCACCAATCATCTCCTGAAAAAAAATCCCAAAAAGAAAACTCCTAGGAATATCATAGGCAGATTCTGAAATTCCCAGATTAAGGAGAGAATATTACAAGCAGCCAGGAAGAAACAATTTTAATATTGTGGAAACACAATCAGGATAACACAGGATCTGGCAGCTTCTACACTGAGGGATCAAAGGGCTTGGAATATGATATTCCAGAGGGAAAAGGAGCTGGGATTAAAATGAATAGTCACCTACCCAGCAAAACTGAGTATCATGTTTCAGGGGAAAATATGGTCATTCAGTGGAATAGAGGACTTTCAAGCATTCTTGATGAAAAAACCAGAGTTGAATAGAAAATTTGACATTCAGAAACAAGAAGCAAGAGAAGCATGAGAAGGTAAACAGGAAAAAGAAATTATAAGGAACTTATCAAAGTTGAACTATTAACATTCCTACATGGAAAAACAATAATTGTAACTTATGAAACTTTTCTCAGTAGTTGAAGAGTATAGAAATATATATGTCTATATATGAGGGTATATGGGTACATAGATAACCAATTTAACAGTAAGGGATGATATTTAAAGGGTGAAATTAAGAGGTGAGAGAGGAATATAATGAGAGGAGATGGGGAGAGACAGATTGGGGTAAACTATCTCATATAGAAGAGGCAAGGGAAAATGGTTACAATGGAGGGGAAGAATAGGAAGGCAAAAGGGAATGGGTCAGCCTTATTCCCATTGAATTTGGCTTGAGGAGGGAATGAAATACACACTAAATAGGGTTTCTCACCCTCCAGGAGAGTAGGGGGGAAGGGGATGAGAGGGAGGATTATGGAAGGGAGGGCAGACTGGCGGGGAGGGAAGTTGGAAGCACCCACTTTTGAAAAGGGATGAGATCAAAGTAGAAAATAGAACAAGTGGGAGGTGGGATAGGAGGGAGGGAAATATAGTCAGTCTTTTACAATATATCTATTATGTTATTCTTTTGCATTAGCCACACATGTACAACCTATATTGAACTGCTTCTCTTCCCAGTAAGGGTGGGTGACAAAGGAGGAAGGGGATGAATCTGGAATTCAAAGTTTTAAAATCAAATATTCAAATATACATATATATAATTATTTTTTTGAAGTAGAAATAGTGATGATTTTTCGTGGGATTATTGAATAACCTGAAACTTTCCAAAATCTATTTTTTCCAACTAATTTTAAGGAAAGTTTCCTAATTAATCCTATTTTAGATAATATTTGATGATGGTTTTAACTGCATACTAATTATTTTAAGGAGATTTCCATTTATTCATTAGAATTCTAATGTTTTAGTAAGAATGAATGTTGTATTATTGTCAAAAGCTTTTTCTGCACCTACTCATGTAATTTTTTCTTATTTTTTGCTATTGATTTGGTCAATTAAGATGATAGTCTTCCTAATATTAAAACAGCTCTGCCTTTCTGGAATAAATCTCACCTGGTCATAGTTTATGACCTGTCTGATATATTGCTGGAATCTCTTTGCTAGTATTTTATTTAACATTTTTTGCCTCAATAGTCATTAGGGAAATTGGTCTATAGATTTCTTTATGTTTTTGCTTTTCATGATGTAGGTATCAAATCCATATTGGTGTCATAGAAGGAATTTGGTAGGACTCCTTTTTTGCCTATTTTTCCAGTTTATATACTACAGGTATTAATCGTTCTTTCCATATTTGGAAGAATTAACTTGTAAATCCATCTGATCCTGGGGATTTTTGCTTGCATAGCCCATTTCTTACTTGTTCAATTTCTTATCCCGAGAAAGGGCTATTTAAGTATTCAGTGGTTAAGTTATGAATGAAAATTAATAAGAAGATTTTTGAGGGGATTGAAATGTAAATTATGTTAGTTATAAAGACATAGAATGAATGGATGTAGATGGGCCAGACAATACTAGGACAGAATATTATTGAATAATAATAATAATAATCTTCAAAAAAAATACATATTCTCTCTAATTTATAGCTGAGAGATGTTCAGATCAACACATCTGTGATGTTGTTTTTTATCAAGTAAAATGATGGTCCAGTGATAACTTCCATTTGCCTTTCCTTCTGATTCCCGGGACTAATGTACATTTTGTCACCCTCCTCCTCAGATCTAATCTCTCTCTTCTTTTACACACAGATCCATCAGAAGTCAGGGATGAGAAACCATACAGGAATAATGTTATTTATCCTCCAAGGACTAACAGATGATCCATGGCTAAAGGTTCTGATTTTCATCTTTCTCTTTTTCACATATATTTTGACTATAATTGGGAACCTGATCATCATCACCCTCACCTTGATTGAGGCACAACTTAAGACACCCATGTATTTCTTCCTCAGAAACTTTTCCTTTTTAGAAGTGGCATTCACAACTGCCTATATTCCTAGATACCTCTATAGTTTGTCAACTGGAGACAATACCATTACATATAATGCATGCTTTGCCCAAATATTTTTTGTTATTCTTCTTGGGGTAACAGAATTTTTTCTTCTGGCCACCATGTCCTATGATCGCTATTTGGCCATCTGCAAACCACTGCACTACACAACCATAATGAACAGCAAAGTCTGCAACCAGTTCCTCCTGAGTTCTTGGCTGGCTGGGTTGATGATCGTCCTCCCACCTCTTTGTGTGGGCTTCCAGATGGAATTCTATGACTCCAATGTTATTGATCACTTTGGTTGTGAAGCATTTCCCCTGATAAAGATTGCATCGTCAGACACACAATTCATAGAGAAGATGGTTTTGATCTTTGCTGTGTTCACACTCATTGTCACCTTCTTCTTAGTACTTCTCTCCTATGCACAGATTATCAAGACTGTTCTCAGATTTCCCTCAGTTCAACAAAGGAAAAAGGCCTTTTCCACTTGTTCTTCCCATGTCATTGTTGTCTCCATCACTTATGGCAGTTGCATCTTCATCTACATCAAACCCTCTGCAAAAGAAGGAGTGGCTTTGAATAAGGTGGTGTCAGTGCTTGTAACTTCAGTTGCCCCAGTTATGAACCCCTTAATTTATGCCCTAAGAAACAAGCAAGTGATACAAGCTTTTAAGGACTTAGCCAAAAAGATATTGCTCCTCTCAAAGCAATAAACGGCTATTGACTTAAGGATGCCAAATGATAAGAGAAAAATCTAAATGACCTTTAACTCTCTGTCCTGGATTCCATTGCCCTTTTTCATTTCCCTTGCAAATCACCCTTGATCACAGTCCAGTCACTGTAACCTTATCACACTTCCCTTCTCTTAAACTGATAATCCTCCAACACCCAAAAATAAAGGTTTCTTCTGACCCTCATCCTCCATTGTCAGGTTCACTTTTGAAATAGCACTGTACTCTCTACTCCAGCCTACCATACCACCATTTGCCCCGCTGCAGGCACTAAAACCAAATCTAATACGTACATTAATTCTTTTGGCTAGAATCTTGCCCTTAACCTGTTTGTTTACAACAATGCCTACAGCATGCTGAGTAATATTATAGACCCATCCCGTCTTGCCATGATAACATTTGTGGGGCATTCCTTGCTGAACTGTGCCCACACCCTTGATATCTACAATATCACCTTTCTTGTATATTCACATAAATGTAGCCAAAGGGACAACACCATGTTTTCAAAAGGGCCTAGAAAACATGTATCTTGTGCCTCTCCTTTTTCCTTTTGTGTTCATCATTTTGGCAACTCACTGGAATATGGCGGAGCTGGCAGAAAAAAGCCTAGAGAGTGGATCTCAAGGGACCATTATTTTCTAGACATTTTATGAGACATCTAAGAAAAGTAACTTTACAACTATGGTTTTAAAGAAATTGGGTTACATCAGAAGAAGTTTCCGAAGGAAGTAGTTAACAGGAAGTTAGACATTCTGGTTCAGCCATTGTACTTCTTTGTGTTTATCCACATATAGTAATGCTTAGTATTTCTTTTTTTTTCTTTCCTTTTTTTGTTTTTGCTTTTTGGATGGGGGATGGCAGAGCAATTGGGGTTAAGTGACTGGCCCAAGGTCACATGTCTAGTAAGTGTTACATGTCTGAGGCAGGATTTGAACTCAGGTCTTCCTGACTCAGTGCTCTATTCACTGTGCCACCTAGCCACCCCTGTATTTCTTTTTTATTGGTTTATTGTTACTATTATTGCTAATTTTGCATTCTTGCTGTTCTGTTTATTTGCTTGTATATTATGTGTGCATACTATAGATATTTGCATGTTACATGTCCCACATATAATTGAGACATTAAATCATGGAATAAGCTGATAGAGAAATCATCAGGTATTATATTAAGTGCCTACATGTATTAGACACTATTCTAAGAATTAAAGACACAAGCATAGAGGCAATTAGGTGGCCCAGTGAATAGAGCACTGATGAGTTCAAATCCAGCCTCAGACACTTAACACTTATTAGCTGTGCGACCTTGGGCAAGTCATTTAACCCAAATTACCCCTCCAAAAGTCAATAAATAAAAAAAAATTAAATTACAATCATAAAGACTGAAACAATCCCAACTCAAAAGGAAATGGTGGCTACAAATACTTATTCAAAGGGCATTTTATATTTTATTTCTGAAAATCTCTGATTTTCAGAATTACTACTTAGTTGTTTAGGGAGTTTTTATTGTTTTTCTAATTTTTGCTCTGTCAGCTAGATGATGCAGCAGATAGAGATGTAAGTATGTAGTCAGGAAGACTCTGCTTCCTGAGTTCAAATTTGGCCTCAGACACTTACCAACTGTGTGATCCTGTGAAAATCACTCAACCCTGTTTGCCTCTTTCCTCCTCCATAAAATGAATGGAAGAAGAAAATGGAGAACCATTCCAGTATCTTTGCTAAGAAAACCTCAAATGGGGTCACAAAGAAATAGACAAAGCTGAAATGACTGAACAACAACAATAAGATTTTTAGTTGTAAGATCAACTCATTGATTTTTTTTCTTTCTCTATTTTGTTGATGAAAGTACTTATATATATATATATATAATTTTTTCTGAAGAATTACTTTAGTTACATCCCATAAATTTTAGTATATTGTCTAATTATTTCCATTTTCTTCAACAAATTCTTCTGTTGTCTTCCTAACTTGTTCTTTGACACAATTCTTTGCAGTAAATTATTTATTCCATAATTTATTGTTAACACTTTCTTCAAAGGTTTTTGATTGAATATAATTTTATTACATCCAAATGTGCTTAATATTTCTGCTTTTCTGAATTTGGGGGAGACTTATATGCCCAAATATGTGGTCAGTTTTGTAAAGGTGCTGTACATGGATCTCTGTGCCCACTTAGTAAATCATCAGAGGTTGGCCACCTCTAATTTTTCTAAAGTCCTATTCAGGTCTTTAATTTCATTTTAAATTTTGGTTGTATTTGTCTATGTATGAAATAGGTACATCAAGATTCCTCATTATAACATTTTAACTGTCAATTTTCCCTTCAATCTGATTAGTTTTTCCTGTAACTATTCAGATACTACGGTATTTTGTGCATATATACAAATATATGTATATACTGGCATATATTATATGTAATACTGATATTGCTTGATTATCTATGATCCTTTTTTAATCTTTTGATTTTTTTGAAAAATATTGCTTGTCTCATTGAATCTACACTTTTTGTTTGGCAAATTCTAATGATAAAAGAACTGAGTTCTTGAGTATGGTTTCCCCATTTATTTTTTATTTGATGCCTTTGTTTTCTAAGGTAACAATTCTCCTCATCATTATTTCCTCCCTAGATATTTCAATTGGTATCTCTTGCTTCATCACTTTTAAGTATTCTTTTAAGTCCTTGTGTTCAGGAGTTTTTTTCTTAATCTAGAACTCTACTTGCAATTATGGGATTGTAATGTCAGACATATTCATTTTGTTGGTTCTATTTTGAATAACTTTTTTCTCGGTTACAAGGTAGGATCCTATGAGAAATTACTGTGATATTTTAGAAAAGCATCATTAAAACTTTAAATTTAATAAGTAATGTAAAGATCTCATATAAGAAATGAATGGTCAGAATTGGAAGTCAGAGGGTCATAGGGCAAAAGTTAGAGGTAATAGACGGACAGTCCAAATGTTGAGAACTGGAAAAATGAAATGTTGAAAGACCTATAAAATGGCTTCCAATTCATTTTGGTAAGTCTTTCACAAAGAATTTGAAGGAGAATAAGAAAAGATGGCAGGACATGAAAAGACTGCAATATTACCCATACAAAGTTATAAAGAATCATCAAAGAAGATCAGAGGCCATGGAAGCAAGCATTGTGTGGAGGCACTCCAACTCAATAAGTTAGAGATCCATTCAAGTACTCATGTTGCATCATGGTATCAGCAGGAAATATTGGCTGCAACAGAAGGTAATGACATATCTCAGAATCCCATGGGACACAGTGATTGGGATTCCCCCTGAAATCTGTCCTGCTCCTGGGAATCCCCAACATCATCTCCCTTGTCTATGGACTAAGAACCCCTCTGATACCATACACAAGGGTAATAGGATCAAAGGCTTGTTTCATTGTTGAGGACTGTATCTGATATTATTATGTCATTCTCTGATCTGATCTCTGTAAGCACCAGCCAAAGTTGATTACATAGGAGATTCATTAGCGCTGCTTAAACCTGAGTCCCTAAGGATTGTTTTGTTTGTGCACTCAGGTCATCCTAAAGAAAATAAAGCAGCTTAAGAAGATAAAACAAGTTTTATTTGTTGCTATTCATAGTAAATTTATAAGAAAATCTGTTCTATTAGCCAGACAGATCAGAACTTCTATTCTGAAATAAAAAGAAATAAAATCAAATGTTACCTTTTTTTATACTAAGCTTGCCTTTATTTCAAATACAAAGAGCAAAGAGATATATGCCTAAGAAGTGAGAAATAGGTACATAGCACCCTATGAGTATGGTACTTTGAGTCCTAAAAACAAATCATGACCAGAAGTGTCCATACAATTAAAATTTTAGGATTAAAACTAGAAAAGATTATCTCATTCACACACTTTATTTACAAATAAGAATCATTGAAGAAAAGCAGTTAACCCAAAGTAACACATCGTAAGGAGCAGAGCTGGGACTCAAAAGATTTTAAATCTACTAATTCATTCATCATGCCAAACTACCTCTACTCACACACTGTTGCTCAACATTGATTCATGGCAGGAACTTTTGGGGCTACTTTATCCAATGAATTCCAAGGACTGTGAGAAAAGTAAGTATGGGGATGAATTTTCATGTTATAAATTTTCATTTTGGATTTTGAAATATGTAAAGTATGCAAAATGATGGAAAAATCCAAGATTTAGACAAATATTATGAATGTTTCAGGGAAAGAACTGATAGTTGTTTTTCTACCAAATGATATGCTTTTTGACTAAATGATAGAATCACTGCATTGAACCTTCTAGTTAAGGGCAAGTGAATCAGCTTTAGGGATAGGTAATTAAATGCTTGCTTCTTTTCTTTGAAGTTCCTTTGTCTTCCTAGCTCTACTGCATCCAAAGATATCATTTCTGTTCTCCTACTGTGCACTTCCTGAAATTCTGCAGTTGACTGGGATTCTTTTGGACTACCCAGTTCTTTGTTTAAAATACATGAACCATTGTATGACTGAGTGGTTTGGGGGAAATTATGAAGTAATGCAAATTGGTTAAGAGACATTTTTTCTGGAACAACTCATTTGAGCTCACTGGAGAGCGAACATAAATATTATAGTAACAAAGAGCTAGATACCCTGAGTACCTTCAGTGTACCAGTGCTTTGCTGTGGGGAGATCTGCTTCTAGCTGTGTATCCTCTGAGATATACAGGCTTTCCGAGAAACAAATGAATATTGCATACCCACTCCTGCAAAACAAAGGACAAAATCATTTAATTTTACTGCTTTTTGTATCTCTGGTTATAGACTTATTTTTTCCCCTTACAGAAAAAAATAAACATAGCTCATCATCTTAAAAAAAAAAAAAGAAAGAAATTGAGAAGGAGACACCACTTTGATTTGGACTTCCATCAGTCATACTTACCTTATACATTGAAAAAAGCAGTAGTCATAATTTTGCCATTTTAGGAGTATTGTGTATACCAGTATACCTACCTCACTCTCAGACAATAACAATTCAGCTCACTGTTCATAAAAAGGTACCCCTTCATTCATTCAAAGAACATTTTCTTAAGTACCTCCAATCTCACAAGCACTGTACTAAGGGACAAATACAAAATAGTCCCTGTCCTCAAAGAACTGATATCCAATTAAAAGGAAGCAACACATAGATAGAAATTTAAATACAAAATACGTCCAAAGTCATTTCTGGAGACAAAGCAAAATGAAGACAAAGATAAGCCTCCTGAAGGAGACAGTACTGGAGAGGTGTTGAAGGAAGCTATGAACTACACAGGTTGAAGGAGGGGAGGGAGCAAATTACAGACATGGGAAACAATCTTTTCAGAGACAAAAAGATGGCACCTTGAGCATCATGTATAGGCATGTAGACCTATTTTTCTGTGATGGAGAGACTAGGAATGAAAATAATATACAATCAACACAGAAAGGTAGGCTGAAGTCAGATTGGGAAAGGCTTTAAAAGCCAAATAGAGAAACCAGTATTTTGTCCTAGAGGCAAGAGAGAGGCACTGTAATTTCTTAAGCAGAGAAGGGACATGGTCCAACATTTGCTGCACAAATATCACTTTAATAGCTGCATATGAAATGGAGCAGGAAGGGCAAAAATCTGGGGCAGATATACTGATGAGGCCCAAATAAGCTAATGTAATATTCAGACTGAGAGATGAGAGTCTAGTTGGCATAATAGCTATGTGGGTAAAACAAAGGGGATGAATGGGAGATATGCAGTAGAGGTTAACTAAATAAAATAAAGGAATGAAGGGAAATAAAGACTGAGAATGACTCCTTTGTAACAAAACGATGACTTGAAGGAAAGTGGTGCCATTAAGAGACATTGGAAAGCTTAATAAAGTGGAATATTTGGGCAGAAAGATAATGTCTGCTTCGTATATAGTGAGTTTCTGGAGTTTAAAATACATCCAGTTGGGAATGTCTTCAGGAAAGAGACTGTGATGGATATAATGAAGAGGGGAGGAGGGACATTTGTGGGTAACTATGAGATTAAAGGTATGGCCATTTTTATGTGTTACTTAATTGGAGTGAAGTGTTTGATGAACTAGTAAGTGTATCTGAGTGAATATTAGAAGTAAATTTAAGTTCCCAAGTATATGGGTAAGAGATGGAATTGTGAGAAGGACTTTGCATGAGATATGAAGCTCCTTGACAAAGGAGAAAGAATCTCTTAGGGACTAGAAGGGAATGGCCCACAGAATTTAGATAGGATTATGTATTTGAATAATCTTTTGCCACAAAGGAAACTGAGAAAAACCATTTAAAATAGGTAGGAGAACCAGGATAAACCTGTGTTATAAAAAGCTGGAGAAAAGAGATTGTCCAGAAGGAGTGTGTGATTGACAATGTCAAAGTCTACAGATAGGTCCAGAAGGATTGGGATTGAGAAAAGATGATTAGATTTGTAGATTAGACAATCACTGGTAACTTCAGAGAAAGCATTTTGAGGTATGTTGGCTTGGAAACAAAGCTGCAGAAAGAGTTAAACTAGAGAACAGAAAGAGGGAGCACCAAGTATGTTTGGCTTTTTCAAGAAATTTAGAAAGGACCTTTGGCTGTGGCCAGACTGGGGCAATGTAGTGGTGTGGTAAGTTTTACTAATGAAGGCTTCCTGTCATTTACTCTTTATATAGGAAAAAGTCTCATCTCTAATTTGTGCTAGATATGGTCCTGCCTTTGTGAAGACACCAGAAGAGTAGCAAAAGGAATTTTCTTCTCCCTCTAATTCCAATTCCCAAATGGCTCTAAAAATGTCCAGTTTGTTGGATATTCTTTTACAAGAGTAATTCTGGTGCATTGACATCTATCCTCCTCTCCCTTCTCTAGTATAAAAGCTGGGTTATAATATTTGGAATCATATTTGCCACTAAATTTAGGAATTGAAATGGGTAGGAGAAAGTGATCATGTGTCCTCATTTTAAAATTTCTTAAGAGAATACAGAGAGCCCTTCTTCCAGCTATTACAATGTGTCCCTATTTTATATAGTCCTCGAACTTTAAGAAGCACTTTGCTCACAATTACTCTATGAGGTAAAAAAAATGTAAATATCATTAATTTCATTGTACATATGAGAAAATGTAGGCTCAAAGATTGCCCAGAATTGCAATTAACATACATAAGAACCAGGAATCTAAAACAAGGCCTCCTGACCCTCCAGTGTGTGGTTAAAGTAAAGAAGGGTGATTAGGTAAAAGTGTGTCATGTAGGGATGTAGGCATTAAATGCCTGCTTCTATACTCCTTGTACATGAAAAGAGGATGGATGTAGCATTTTTAAAAAAAGATAATTTTTAAGAGATCACCTGACAATTTTTTCCTTTAATACATTTATTATTTATTTGTGTTTAACTTTTTCTAAATTTAGAGTCCCAAATTTTCTTCCTCCTTTTACTCCCTCCACAAACTCAAAAAGTCAAGCAATATGATATCAAATACCCATGTGAAATCACGAAAAGCATTTTTTAATGTTAAGCCATGTTGCCAAAAAAGCAAGAAAATTAAAAGATTACACTTCAGTCTACACAGAATTAATCAGTTGTCTCCCTGAAAATGGATAGCATTTTTCATCACAAGTCCTTTGGAATTGTCTTTGATCATGTTATTGATCAGAGTAGTTGTCTGTCACAATTGATCATCACTACAATATTACTGGTAGAGTGTATGATGTCCTCCTGGTTCTGCTCACCTCATTTTCCAGCAGTTCATATAAGTCTTCCCAGGTTTTTCTGAAAGCATCCTGCTTATCATTCTCATAGCAAGTAAGGATTCCATCACAATTGTACACCACAACTTGTTCAGACATTCCCCAATTGATGGGCATCCCTCAATTTCTAATTCTTTGCCACCACAAAAAAAAAATTTTGTACATATGGGTCCTTTCCCTTCTTTTATATCTCTTTGGGAAATATATATGGTACTGGAATGGACACTTTTAAGGACCATTGGGCTTACTTCCAAATTGTTCTCTAGAATAGGTGGGCCAGTTCACAACTTTACCAGCAGTGCATTAGTTTCCTAATTTTACTACATTGTCTCCAACATTTTTCATTTTTCTTTCTGTCATATTAACCAATCTGGAAACATGAGATGTGACATCAGAGTTCTTTTAATTTGCATCTGTCTAATAAATAGTGATCTAAACATGCTTCTGTGACTAAAAATAACTTTGATTTCTTCCAAAAACTCTGCTCATATCCTTCAACCATTTGTCAATTAAGGAATGTCCCTTATTTTTATAAATTTGACTCAGTTAATTATATATTTGAGAAATGAGACTTTTTCAGAAAAACTTGCTATGAATTTTTTCCCAGTTTTACACTTTCCTTCTAATCTTGGCTGCATGCATTTTATTTGTGCAAAAAAAATTAATTACATAAAATTGAAATTATCCACATTACTTCCCATGACACACTCTATCCATATTTTGGTCATAAATTCTTCCCTTAACCTAACAGAAAAATTTTCCATCTCCTATACTTTGCTTATAAAGTCATCATTTTTATCTATATCATGTACCATTTTGACCTTATCTTGGTAAACAGTGTGAGATGTTGGTCTAGTTTCTTCCAAACTGCTTTCCAATCTTCCCAGTAATTTTTGTCAAATAGTGAGTTCTTGCTCAAACTTTTGTATCTTTAGTTTTATCAAATACTAAATTGCTACAGTCACTTATTACTATGTATTTTGTACATAAACTTATTCCACTGATCCACCACTCTATTTTCAAGCCAGTGCCAGAATGTTTTGATGATTATTACTTGGTAACATAGTTTGAAATCTGGTACTGCTAGTCTCTCTTCCTTCATATTTTTTTCAATTAATTCCTTTGACACTCTTGACCATAGACTCTTCCAGATTTATTTCATTATATTCTTTAGCTCTATAAACCAATACCTTGGAAGTTAGATTCATATGACACTGATTAAGCAAATTAATTTAGGTAAACTTGTCATTTTAATTATTTTGGCTGATCAACCCAAGAGCAATTTCCATTTCTTCAATTGTTTAGATCTCTCTTTATTTGTGAGAAAAAAACTGTTTTGTAATTGTGTTCATATAGTTCCTGATTTTTCTTGGCATGTAGATTTGCAAGTGTTTTATATTGCCTACAGATATTTTAAGTGGAATTTTTATTTCTATCTCTTCCTCCTAAACTTTATTGGGAATACATAGAAATACTAATGATTTATGTGGGTTTATTGTATATCCTGAAATTTTTCCAAAGTTGTTTATTGTTTCAACTAATTTTGGGGAAAGCTTCTAATTTATCCTTATTACAGATAATATTTGATTATGGTTTTTAGCTACATATTACTTACCATTTTAAGGAGAGCTCCATTCATTGCTAAATATTCTAATGTTTTCATAGGAATGGGTGTTGTATTTTGTCAAAAGCTTTCTCTGCATCTACTCATGTAATTTTGCTTTTTTTTGTTATTGATCTGATCAATTATGATGATAATTTTCCTAATGTTAAACCAGACCTATATTCCTAGTATAAATCCCACCTGGTCTTAGTATATGATCTTTGTAATATATTGCTAGAATTTCTTTGCTAGTATTTTATTTAACATTTTGCATCAATAATCATTAGGGGAAATGGTCTATACTTTATGCTTTTGCTTTTCATAATATAGGTATCAAATCCATATTTTTGTCATAGAAGGAATTTGTTAGGACTCTTTCTTTACCTATTTTTCTAAATAGTTATATAGTAGTGGAATTATTTGTTCTTTTTATGTCTGGAAGAATTCACTTGTAAATCCATCTGGTCCTGGGGATTTTTGGGGGGTAGCCCATTTCTTACTTGTTCAATTTCTTTTCCTAATGTTCCCAATTATAAATGGTTGTTTAAGTATTTGGTGGTTAGATTTTGAATGAAAATTAGTAAGAAGATTTTTAAGGGGATTGAAATGCAAACGGTGTTAGTTATAAAGAGATATGGAATAAATGGAAGCAGATAGTCTAGACAAGAGCAATACATAAGATTGTTAATAATAATAATATTTTTTAAACAAAACCACTACTTATTCTCCCTAATTTATACCTAAGAGATGCTCAGGTCAACACGTCAGTGATCTTCTTTTATCTAGTAAAATAAATGTTGAATACTAACTTGCCTAGTTTTTCCCTCTGATTCCCAGGGTTGATGTATATTTTGTCATCCTCTCTCCTTTTACACACAGATCTATCAGAAGTCAGGGATGAGAAACCATACTGTGATAACATTATTTATCCTTCGAGGACTAACAGATGATCCCCGGCTAAAGGTTCTGATTTTCATCTTTCTCTTTTTCACATATATTTTGACTATAATTGGGAACCTGATCATCATTACCCTCACTTTGATGGATGCACAACTTAAGACACCCATGTATTTCTTCCTAAGAAACTTTTCCTTTTTGGAAGTGGCATTCACAACTGCCTATATCCCCAGATATCTTTACAGCTTGTCAACTGGGGACAATACCATTATCTATAATGCATGCTTTGCCCAAATATTTTTTGTCATCCTTCTTGGAGTAACAGAATTTTTTCTTCTGGCCATCATGTCCTATGACCGCTATGTAGCCATCTGCAAACCCCTGCACTACACATCCATCATGAACAGCAAAGTCTGCAACCAGCTCCTCCTGAGTTCTTGGCTGGCTGGGTTGATGATCATCCTCCCACCAATTAGCCTGGGCTTCCAGATGGAATTCTGTGACTCCAATGTTATTGATCACTTTGGTTGTGAAGCGTTTCCCCTGATAAAGATTGCATGTTCAGACACACAATTCATAGAGAAGATGGTTTTGGTCTTTGCTGTGTTGACACTCATTGTCACCTTCTTCTTAGTATTTCTGTCCTATGCACAGATTATCAGGACAGTTCTCAGATTCCCCTCAGCTCAGCAGAGGAAAAAGGCCTTTTCCACTTGTTCTTCCCACATAATTGTTGTCTCCATCACTTATGGCAGTTGCATCTTCATCTACATCAAACCCTCTGCAAAAGAAGAAGTGGCTTTGAATAAGGTGGTGTCAGTGCTTGTAACTTCAGTTGCCCCTGTCATGAACCCCTTAATTTATGCCCTAAGAAACAAGCAAGTGATACAAGCTTTTAAGGACTTGGCCAAAAAGATTTTCTTCCTCTCAAAGCAATAAACAACTATTGACTTAAGGATGCCAAATGATAAGAGAAAATCTAAATGACCTTTAACTCTCTGTCCTGGATTCCATTGCCCTTTTTCATTTCCTTTGCAAATCACCCTTGACCACAGTCCAATCACTGTAACCTTCTCAAGCTTCCTTTCTCTTAAACTAAAAATCTTCCCAAACCCCAAATAATAAAGGTTTCTTCTGACCTTCATTCCCCATTATCATTTTCTGCCCTGACATACAACTTTTCTCTCTACTCCATCCTGCAAAACCATCATCCCCACACAGGAAGTCACAGAAACCAAAGCTTTCCCCCTCCCAAGATCTTATATAGGGAGCTCTTATTTAATATAGTTGTGGAATCATCAATTCTACCACTAAGATGTCTTTAGAAGTCATGTAATTAAATCCCTTTTGCTTTGTATCAACCTTCATTTTTCTTGCTGATATACATGTCTGTGGCCAATATTCCTTGCCTCTCTTCTTTTTCTTCACTTTCTTTTCCCTAATGCTTAATTCCATGTTGTTCATTCTCTATATATAGACTCCTTATTCCTTCTGCCTGATCACATCTGACCAATTTTCTGGCCATGAAAGAGACCAACATGATTTTCCAAAATAATCTCTGATGTCTAAACAATTAGAAGCAAGTTTTTCTTTGGATCTCCTCCAGCCTTACAATTGTACCTTTCCTACACATTTAAGCACTCATTTTGTTCTAGTTTGTATTACAATAATTTTTATACCTTCCTTTTTGTCTCCAACTTGATTGGGAGCTAGTAGAAGGCAATGGCTAGGTATTATTCATCTGCAACATAGTGCTTTGTACATAGTAAGCAGTTATTACATTTTGTTGAATTTTGTTGACCAGTGGGAGGAAAAACACATCATTTTCATGGTTAGGGTAGGACATTCAGAAGCTAGGAAAGACTAAATGGATAAAAAATAGTGTGTAGGAGCCAATTCTAGAAAAAGAAATTGGTGAGCTCTATTCAGTCAGAAAATTTAAATAACCACTAGTGCCTAACCAAGCTCCAGAAGCATAAAACCATGTTCTGACTTTAAGAAATATAAAGGTGGAGGGGGCGTAATGCAAAAGTATTATATTGTAGAAGAGATAGTTTATGTTGGACAGTTATAATTTTACATGTGAGTTGATTGAATACCTTCATGAAACTAATAAGAAAAAGTACAAGAAAGTAAAGCCAAGTAATCTGATGCATAGATGAAATTCTAAAAGATAAAGATTAAAAATGAGGAGCTGGAAAAAACTCAAAATAAAGCACTTCCAAAATTATAGCATTTCACTTATAACTTCAGAATAGAGAACAATAAAAATTCACTAATTCATGAGGGGTAACCTGGAAAAGTATATTATTTTAAGTCATCACAATGAAAGAATTTGGTTAAATGCATATGAACCAAGTGGCATGGCATTGACTTCCTAAATTAATACATAATTGTATTGAAAAATATATAGATTGTAACACAATTTGTAGACACCAATATTTTTCTTTAAGATCTGGATAATGTAAAAGAAAGAAGAGCTGAATAAATAATAGATTTGAAAGAGTTGTGTTGTCTTCTGAATAAGAGTAATAAAGATGATACTTATTAATGAGTAACATGCATGAAAATCAATCAATTAAATATAATTCTTATAAAAAACAGAATACATGTTAAAAACCAAAACCCATTAAAAATAGTAATGAATTCAAGAATTATAAAAAATAAAGATCTAGCAACATCCTGAATAATGAATGGGTTATAGAAACAAAACTCATTGATGCTCTTTTCAAAAGGATTACAACAATAAGAAAGCAAATAAAAACTGGGGGATGCAGTTGAACTGTATCTCAAAATAAAATGAAATTCACCAATCAATCAGTAAGTATTTATTGAATTCAATAGCTATTCATTAATCAACTACAATGTACCAGGAAATATAAGAAAATCTGGGAACACAAAGATAAAAATGAAACATCGCTATCCTCAAAGAGCTGACATTCAGCATGGGCAAACAACTTTTTCACAGAGAGGTAAGTATAAAATATGTGTCAAATAAATATAATTTGGTGTTAATTACTGAGAATATTTATAATTATTTTTATAATTATTATAAATTATAACATATAATTTATATATGTATATAAATTATAATATATAATTTATATATGTATATAAATTATAATATATAATTTATATATATAAATTATAATTATAATTTATAATAATTAATGACTGGCCATCATAAAAGGTCTCTTCCAGGTAGGTGAGCTATAGCTGAGCCTTGATTGGAGTCTTGGGACCCAGGAGCCAGATATGAAAGAGAAGAATATTCCAAGGATAGGAATCAATTTGTTTAAAGGTATGGAGTTAAAAGACAGAACATCATGTATAGAGAACAAAAAGTTGGTCAGTTTGACTGTGACACAGAGTAAATGAAAACAAATCAAGTGCATTTATACTAGAAAGATAGAGTCAGATTACAAAGGACTTTATATGGCTACAATGAAAAGTTTATTTTATATCTTAGCTATTATAAGGAGACACTGTATTTTCTGCATCACGGGAATGATATAGTCAGACCTATGAAATGTCAATTTAGCAGCTGTGTGCATAATGGACGGGAGAGTAAGGACACAGCATAGAAGGAGACCTATTAGGTGACTATTGAAGTAGATCAGATGAGAGATAATGAGGACCTTCATGTTTGTAATTGTGTATGTTACAGAAAAGCAGGGAGGGGAAATATGGAAGTAAAAACTGACAAGACTTGGGAACTGATTCAATATGAAGAAGGAGTGAAATTGAAGAGTTAAAAATGTCTCATAGATTATGAACATGGGTGAGTATAAGAGAGGTGGTAACCTTTGATAGAAACAGAGGATCTAGGAGGAGGGTGACTTTGTAATCAAAGTTAATAAAATTTTGGAGTGTGTGGTGTCCATGGGACATCCAATTAGAGATGTGCAGCACATAGCTGGGGATGTGATATTTAAGGACAAGTGAAACATAATGCCTGGATGTATGTAAGGGTGAGAATTTGGAAATTAGCTGCACATAGAGTTGATACTTGAAGACTTGCTAGCTGATGAGATCATCAGAAGTATTAGCAATTAAAAAGAAGAGACCCCAGGAAAGAACCATGGGGTACATCTAGGCATCAAGGACAAGTTCTGGATGATAATAATCAAAAAAGAAACTGAAAACTAGATGTGAATTTAATGGTCATCTCTATGTAGCTGATTTATTCAGTCCTAATTTCTCTCCTGACCTCCATCTTCATGTGACTAGATGTGCCAGAGATATCATAAACTCAACATTTCCAAAACTGAATTTAATACTGTTCCCACCAAACCCTCCCATCTTCTTAACTTTCCTATTACTGCTAAAGGCACTGTCATCCTCCCAGTTACCCAGGTTTGCAACCTAGATGTCATTCTTATCGTCTCTTTCTCACCCATCCAATCTATTTCTAAAATCCTGTGCTATCTACCTTCACAACATCTCTCCTACACATCCCTTCTCTCTTCTGATACTACCACCATCCTGGCGCAAGTCTTCATCATCAGGACTATTGCAGTAGCATTTTCTCTACTTTTCCCCACTTCAAGGCTCTGCCCACTCTAGTTCATCTGCCACTCAGTTTTCAAATTGATTTTCCCAAAGCACAAGAGTGACCAAGTCACCTCCCTCCATTTGTTAAACTCCAATGACTCACTCATGCCCTCAATATCAAATATAGATCTTCTGTTTTGTTTTCAAAGCTCTTAATAACCTGTATCCTTCCTAATTTTCCACTGCTCTTACACTGTACTACCATCCACTGACTTTGAAATTGTTAGCCTTCTCCCTGCTATTTCTCCCACAAAATACACCTTCTACCAACTTCATTTTCACTGACTGTCCACCATGCCTGGAACACTCTTCCCTCCTCACCTCTACTTCTTGGCTTTATTGGCTTCCTTCAAGTTTCAATTAAAACCCTTCCTTCTACAAGAAGCCCTTTCTAGTTCCCCTTAGTGTTAGTACCTTCCCTTTAAGGTTATCTCTACTTTATCCTGGATATATCTTGCTTTCAACAAATTGTTTGCATGGAATCTCTTCCATTAGACTGTGAGATCCTTGAAAGCAGCTACTGTTTTTGTCTTTCTTTGTAACTCCAGCCCTTATTACAGTGTCTGTCATATGTGTAATAATTACACATTTAATTGGATAGGATTGGTCAATCAGGTAGGAGAAGCAGAAAAGAAAAATATTTTTAAAAATCCCAAGGAGGAAGGGAAATTATGTTTGTGAAAGCACATGAAAAAGGGGGCAACTGGGTGGTGCAGTGGATAGAGCACTGGCCCTAGAGTCAGGAGGACTTGAGTTTCTGTTCCCATTCAGTAATCACCAGAGATATATCATCTAGAATTTTTCTAAAGTTGTATTCAGGTTCTTAATTTCATTCATGTTTATACCTTAGTTATATTTATCTCTATCTAAAGTGGATACATTGAGATTCCTCATTATTATGATTTTATTGTCCATTTGCCCTGAAGTCTGATTAGCTTTTCCTTTAAATATTCAGATATCATGCTACTTGGTGCATATTTTTAAAAAATATGTGAATACTGGCATATGTTACATTAAATATTCATGTTAACTCATTACCTAAAGTCCCTCTTTAAATTTTTTGATTTTTCAAAAATATTTCTTGCCACATTGACTCTTCATTTTCTGTTTGACCCATTCTAATGGTAATGGCACTAAGTTCTTGAGTATGGTTTCCTCCTATATTTTCTGTGGCATCCATTCTCCTTGGCATTCTTTCCTCCTTAGATATTTCATTTTGTGTCTCTTGTTTCATCATTTATAAGTATTCTTTTAAGACCTTGTGGTCCAGAGTTGTTGTTTTTAATCAAAGACTCTACTTGCAATTATTGGAATGTAATGTCAGATATAATCATCTTGTTGGTTCTACTTTAATAACCTTTTTTCTGTTACAGGGTAGGATCCTTTGAGAAATTATTGTGATGTTTTTAAAATGCATTGTTAAAACTTCACATTTCAAAAGCAAATATCTCATAAAAGAAATTTATAAAAACAAATGGAGGTCTGAGGGTCATAGACTAAAAGTGGGAGGTAACAGATCAATAGTACAACTGATTCACAAGGCAAATGAAATGGTAACGGACATAGGAAATGACCTCCAATTCATTTTTGGTAAATTTTCATGAAGGATTTGTGGGAGAATCAGAAAATATGAGAAGACATGGAAGGATTGCAATCTCTCCAATATAGAGTTATAAAGATTAATCATAGAAGATGAGAGGGCATGGAAGTATCATGATCTGTGGGCAGTGTGCAGGCACTGCCCCCATCAATAAGTGAAAGATCCATTGAAGTATTCATATGGCACCATGGAAATAAACTTCAGGGAGATAGACTGTCTGCAACAGATGATGACATATCCCAGAATCCCCTGGGACATAGTGATTGGGATTCCTCTGAAATCTGTCCTACTTCTGGGAATCCCCAACACCTTTTCCCCTGCCTTTGGACTAAGAACCCCTTTGATAACAGACATAAGAGTGGTAGGATCAAAGGCCTGTTTCATTGTTGAGCACTGTATCTGATGCTATTATGTCATTCTTGGGTCTCTGTGGGCACCAGCCAAAGTTGATTACATAGGAGATTCATTAGCACTGCTTATACCTGAGTCCCTCAGGATTGCTTTGTTTGTGCACTCAGGTCGTCCTAAAGCACCTACAGCAGATTAAGCAGATAAAACAAATGTTATTTGTTGTCATTCATGGTAAATTTATAAGGAAATCTATTTTATTACCCACACAGATCAGAACTTCTTTTCTGAAACAGAAAGAAAGAGATTCTGATATTACCTTTTTTTAAACTAGGCCTGTCTTCCTTTCAGGCACAAAAAGTACAGAGAAATATGGCACACTTTTGAAGTGGAGTTGAATCTGTGGCAGACAATCATTTAGAATAAGGGAAGCAACTGGGCAATGAATCTTGGACATTCTGAGAAATGGGAAATAGTCACAGAGCTGCCTGTGGTTGTCATTGTCTGGGTTCTAGAAACAAAGTGTAGTCAGAAATGTCCACATGGTTAAAATTTTAGGATTAAATTAGAAAGGAATGCAGTGATTATCTCATCCAATGCCTTCATTTACAAATAAGGAAACTGAGGCTCATTGAAGAAAAGCAATTTACCCAAGGTAGCAGAGCTGGGACTCAGATTCCAAATCTGCTTATTCTTTCATTGAACCATGCTGCCTCTACTCACACACTGTTGCTCAGCATTGAATCATGCCAGGAACTTTTGGGGCTACTCTACCCAATGAAGTCAAAGGACTGTAAGAAAAGTAAGTATGGGAATTTTTTTATATCATACATTTTCATCTTGTATTTGTAAAAATGGATAGTCATTGGGGGCAGCTAGGTGATGCAGTGAATACAGCACCAGCCCTGGAGTCAGGAAGACCTGAGTTCAAATCCGGCCTCAGACACTAAACACAAAAAACTAGCCATATGACCTTGGGCAAGTCACTTAACCCCAATTGCCCACCAAAAAGCAAAAAAATAAATGAATAGTCATTTGACACTACTATAGAGAGAACATAAATAGCATCATAACAAAGAGCTAGAAACCCTGGGTACCTTCGGTGTACCATAAAGCCAATCCCTACTTTACCATAGGGAGAGCTGCTTCCAGCTGTGTATACTGGGAGATATACAAGGTTTTTGGAAAAAATAAATTAATATTACCTTCCCTCTCTTGCAAAACAAAGGACAAAATAATTTAATTTTATTGCATATTTCTATGTCTCTGGTTATAGAATTCCTTGTTTCCTTAGGGGTAAAAAAAAAAAGCATAACTCATTGCCTTAAAAAAAACACACAAAGAAATCAAGGGCAAGGAGGAGGCATCATTTTAGTTGGAATTTCATCAGAATCACATCTATCTTACACATAGAAGAAAAACAGTAGCCATAATTTTGTCATTTTAGGAGAACTATATATACCAGTATACCTACCTCACTCTCAAACAGTACTATTTCATCCCCCTGATTATTTAAAAATATTCCTTCATTCATTCATCAAACATTTTTTTCTGCTTTTTGGAGGGTAATTGGAACTAAGTGACTTTCCCAAGGTCACATGGCTAGTTAAGTGTTAAGTGTCTGAGGCCAGATTTGAACTCAGGTCCTCCTGACTCCAGGGCAGGTGCTGTATTCACTGTGCCACCTAGCTGCCCCAAACAAACATTTTCTTAAGTACCTCCTATCTTCCAGGAACTATAAGTGCTGGAGATTCAAAGACAAAAAAGTCCCTGTCCTCAAAGAATTTTAATTCTATTAAGAGAAAACAACACAATTTGGAATGGCCAGGTAGCACAGCGAGTAAGAGCACCAGCTCCAGTGTCAGGATGACATGTGGATCGAATCTGGGCTCTGACACTTAGCACCTACCCAGAAACACCTGGCCGTGTAACCTTGAGCAAGTTACTTAACCCTGATTGCTTAAAAAAAAAAAGAGGAAACAATACATAAGTAGAAATTTAAATATAAAAAATCAACAAGTAATTTCTGGGTTCAGGGCACTAGTGACTGAGAGATCAAAAGAAGCTTCCTGTAGGAGACAGCTTGGGAGCTAAGCTTTGAAGGAATCTTCAAACTCGGGGTTGAGGAGAGGAGGGAAGGCATTCCAGGTAAGGGGAACAATCTGTTCAAAGAACATGAAGTGGAAGCTTAAATGCCATATGTAGGGAAGAGCAAGCAGACCAGTTTTTCTGGAATGGACACAAGAGGAAGGAGAATAATACACAATAAGCCTGGAAAGGTAGGTTAAAGCCAAATTGGGAAGGGCTTTAAAAGTCCAAGAGAAAAGCTAGAATTTTTTCCTAGAGTCAAGATAAAGGCACCGTACTTCCTTAAGCAGGAAAGTGATATGGTACAACATTTTCAGGACAAATAACAATGATAGCTGCATGGAAAATGGAGTTGGGAAGGGAAAAATGTGAGGCAGACATAACAATTAGGCCCGAATAAGTTACTGTAATATTCAAAGTGAGAGATAAGATCCTGAAAGGACATAATAGCTAAATGGGTAGAACAAAGTGGATGAATGGGAGACATATAGTAACTTCAATAAGATAGAGGAATGGAGAAAAAAGAGTTGAGGGTGACTCCTATGTGGAAAAACTGGATGACTTGAAGAATCATACTGCCACCAAAAGAAATAGGAAAGCTTATTAGAGAGGAGGACTTGGGCAGAAGACTATTTCACATATAATGAGTTCCTATTGTCTAAAATACATCCAGTTGGAAAGTCTTCAATACTCAGGAGAGAGATTGGGATGGATATATTGGAGAGAGTAGGTGGGACATTTGTGGGTGACCATTAAGGGAATGATGTTTATGGTACGTAAATGGAGTGAAGATGAAGAAAAAAGTACATGAAAAGGTGGATGAACTAAGAAATTTGGATATCTGAAAAGTTATTAGAAGTAAATTTTAGTTCCCAAGCATAAGAATAAGCAATAGGACTATAAGAAGGAATTTTCATGAGAAACTAAATTCCTTGAGAAAAGAGGAAGAATCCCTTAGGGACCAGAAGAAAATGGCCAACAGGATTTAGATAAGATGCCATCTTTGGATAATTAACTTCAGAAGAGTGATTATTGATATTGCTGAGTGATTATGGCCTAGGAATAGTATGGAAATAGCAATGAGGAACAAGAAGGATGTTCACTTCTCCAATACCAGTGCATTAGGAGATATCAGCGAAGGTTTATCCAAAGAGGGTGACCAGGAATGCGATGTACTGGGGGAAGAATCAGGTTTTCCCAACTGTGAAAATAGACAAACAGCTTGAGAAGATAAGATTTAGCAAAAGGAGAGTTTATTCCCAATAGAATGAGGGATCCAAAGGGCATAACAGAAGGAGAAGATACATTCCAGGAATGGGGAACAAAGGAATAGAGACACAGGAGGCTTGTTTCAAAGGAGCAACATGTTCCACAGTATAGCTGGACTGGAGAATATGTAGTATGGGAGTAAGAAGACTGAAAAGAAATAAGGGTATGGGTCATGAAGGGATTTAAAAGCCAAAGAGAGGATTTTATATTTGATCTTTGAAATGCTAGGGAACCATTAGAATTTATTGAGTGGGAGAAGAAGAAGGGAATGGAGGGACCTGTGCTTTTGGAAAATCACTTGGTAGTTCAGTGGAGGATGATGGAGTGGGGAGAGACTTGAGGCAGAAAGAACAACCAGAAAGTTATACAATGTCCAAGTGTGAGAAAATGAGAGCCCACATCAGGGTGATGGCAGTGTCAGAGGAGAGACGGAGGCATATGAGAGATATATGAATGAGACTTGATAACAGTTGTATACATAGGGTGAGTGCTAATGAGAAGTTGAAGTTGAAACCAAGATTGCAAGCCTGACTAATTGGGAGAATAGTGATGTCCTTGATGGTTTGGGGAAAGCTGGGAAGAAGGGAGGGTTTGGGGGAAAATATAATGAGTCCTGACTTGGACATGTTAAATTTATAATGTCTATAGAGCAATCAGTTTGAGATGTCCAAAAGGTATAGTGATGTGGACTGAAGATTAGGAGTGAGATTAAGGCTCAATATATAGATCTGGAAATCTACCTAGAGCAGATAGGTCCCATATGAAGTGATGTGGTCACTAAGAGAGATAATACAGACACAAATTCTTAACTTGGGGTTCACAGAGTACCAACAGACTTACAGATAGATTTAAGGGGGTCTCTGGACTTAGATGGGAAAAGTACACTTTTATTTCAATATAATTGGTTTCATTTGTAATAATAATTTTAATTATTTAACTTAATAATTAAATAAAAATAAGCATTTTATTTTATGCATTAAAAATTATTCTGAGAATGGGTTCTTACACATCCCCAGATTGCCAAAAGGGATCCATGACCCTTTGCAACAAAGAAAACTGAGGCAAAAAACAGTTAAATAGGTAGGAGGATAATCAGGAAAAATCAGTGTTATAAAAAGTTAGAGAAAAGAAAATATCCAGAAGGAGATTGTTGTCCTTCATTCTTGAAGATCAAAATGACATCACTATATTAGCGTTAACTTACAATGTGTCTAACTGTGGCTGATCAGACCAATATACTCTACCAGAATGCTCTACCAAAGGTCTGGCACAAATAGTTCATGAAAATATTTAGGATATATTCTCTAAATTTGTGCATCTCAAATTTCTTTTGAGCTACTTCAATTCTGCTTTGCCCATAGAGCACAGCACTTTCTCTGATGAGGGCATATAATGCTGGGTAGTCATGTGTCAGCATCTCTGATATGACACAATTAATTCCAAAGTAGAATCATCTTTGCAGAAACTTTTTGTGTTTCAAATGCAGGGTGAGATCCCCACCTGCTACAGTAATTGGGCCAGGGTTGGGTAATGATTATGAACAGATAAAGGAACTTTAGAGTTTATAAACATGGAAGTGGAACATTTAAGACAGATGACAAAATCAGGGGGGTGATCATCACTGTGTGTGGCTAGGATGGAGTACAGGAGTATATCATGAAAATTACATAGATTGGGGGACTGAGAAGTTGTGGCATTTGGTGTATTGTCTAACATCAATATGTATGTTGAAATCCCCAGGTATGAGGACAGGAGCTGTAATACAGGAAAATTCTCTCAGCCAGGTACTGAACTCATTGAGGAAGGAAGATATTTACCCTGGGGATCAACTAAACATAACCATCAATATCTGAATTGGGTGATATATTTAAATAGCATGAACCTCAAAGGAGAAATTGCTAAGTGATGATGGCAAAGTGAGAGTCTGGAAAAGGTGATTAAGAGAAATGAGTATTTCAGATTTCCCATCACGAGTCAGGGAGTTTCCTGGTGCGGAAACTCTATCAATAGAAATCAGAGGTATGCCTGAAAGTACAACTGACACTGTAGCAAGCTAAGAAGTTTTATCCAAAAAGAACCAGGTCTCAATGAGGGTCAGAAAAAAGTAAAAAAGGAAAAAGCTCAATATGAAAGCAAATGTGTTATATGGAGCAGATATTACAGATAATAGAGCAGAAGGGGCAGGTAGATCCTAAGTAGGACATTGGGCATGAAGGGGGTAGAGTTGAGGAGAGCTGAGGGAGATAGGAGTAAGGCAGTGGGAAGCTGAGGACAGAGAATGGAATTTGTACATTGGTCAGCAGGTATTCAGAATCATTGTGAAAGAGAAAGTGTGAAGGAATGGGACTATGATATTATTTTAATATGCAATTATACATGTGAAATCATGCAGAGTGTATGCTCATATTAGCCATGTTGCAAAAAAGCAAGAAAAATAAAGTGAAAAAAATATACTTCCATTTGCACTCAGAGTTCATCAATTCTTTCCTTGAAGGTGGATAGCATTTTTCTTCACAAATCTTTTGGAATTGTCTTTTGAGCATGGTTTTGATTAGAGTCTGTGACAGCTGATCATCAGTACAATATTGCTATTACTATGTACAATGTTCTCCTGGCTCTGTTCAGTATCAGTTTTGTATCAATCTATATAAGTCTCCCTGGGTTTTTCTGAAACCATACTGCTCATTATTTCTTATAGCACAACAATATTCCATCACAATCACATACCACAATTTGTTCAGCCATTTCCCAGTTGATGGGCATCCCTTCAATCAAAAAGAGCCTCTATGAATATTTTTGCATGTACAAGATCTTTTCTTATTTCTTTAACTTATCTGGGAACCAGATCTGGTAGTGGTAGTCTTAAAGCCCACTAAGCATAGTTGCAAATTCTTCTCCAAAATGGTCGGGCAAGTTCATAATTTAGCCAACAGTGCATTAGTGTACCAATTTTCCAAGTTGTCTACAATATTTGTCATTTTCCTTTCTGTCATATTAAGCAGTCTGATAGGCATAAGATGGTAAATTGTAGTTGTTTTGGTTTGCATTTCTCTAATTAAAAGTGATGTAGAACATTTTTTCACTATATATAGTATTGATTTCTTCTTCTGAAAACTGTTCATATCCTTCAACCATTTATCAGTTAAAGAATGGCTCTTATTGTTATAAATATAACAGGTATATATTTGAAAAATGATACCATTATAAGAAAAACTCACTGTAAAAAAAATGTCCAGTGATAACTTCCATGACTTTTCCCTCTGATTCACAGGGCTAATATATTTTATCACCCCCCTCCCCAGATCTAATCTGTCTTTTCTTTTACATACAGATCCATCAGAAGTCAGGGATGAGAAACCATACAGAGATAACATCATTTATCCTTCGAGGATTAACAGATGATCCACAGTTAAAGGTTCTGATTTTCATCTTTCTCTTTTTCACATATATTTTGACTATAATTGGGAACCTAATCATCATCACCCTCACCTTGATGGATGCACAACTTAAGACACCCATGTATTTCTTCCTCAGAAACTTTTCCTTTTTGGAAGTGGCATTCACAACTGCCTATATCCCCAGATATCTCTACAGCTTGTCAACTGGGGACAATACCATTACCTATAATGCTTGCTTTGCCCAAATATTTTTTGTCATCCTTCTTGGGGCAACAGAATTTTTCCTTCTGGCCACCATGTCCTATGACCGCTATGTAGCCATCTGCAAACCCCTGCACTACACATCCATCATGAACAGCAAAGTCTGCAACCAGCTCCTCCTGAGCTCTTGGCTGGCTGGGTTGATGATCATCCTCCCATCAATTAGCCTGGGCCTCCAAATGGAATTCTGTGACTCCAATGTTGTTGATCATTTTGGCTGTGATGCATTTCCCATGTTAAAGATTGCATGTTCAGACATAAAGTTCATAGAGAAAATGGTTATTATCTTTGCTGTGTTGACCCTTATTGTCACCTTATTCTTAGTGTTTCTGTCCTATGCACACATTATCAGGACAGTTCTCAGATTCCCCTCAGCTCAGCAGAGGAAAAAGGCCTTTTCCACTTGTTCTTCCCACATAATTGTCGTCTCCATCACCTACAGCAGCTGCATCTTCATCTACATCAAACCCTCTGCAAAAGAAGGAGTGGCTTTCAATAAGGTGGTATCAGTGCTCACAACTTCAGTTGCCCCTGTTATGAACCCCTTAATTTATGCCCTAAGAAACAAGCAAGTGATACAAGCTTTTAAGGACTCAGCCAAAAAGATTTTTTTCCTCTCAAAGCAATAAAAAACTAAAGTCAATGATAAGAGAAAATCTGAATAACTTACCTATCTGTCCTGGATTTATTACCCTTTTTGATCTCCCTTGCTAATTCATCCTTTACCCGCAATCCAGTCTCTGTGACCTTCTCACATTTCTTTTTACTTTTATTGAGAATTGATACACCACTCAAGCAATAAAAATTTTTCTTCCCCCATTCTTTGATTGTCAACTTCTGCAGCAACATAGAACCTCACTAACTACTCCCACCTGCAAAGCCACCATCCCCCCAAATGCAAGCACTAAAACAAATTCTCTCATCCTCCCAAGATCATATAAATGTGATTCTTATAGGAGATAGTGACGGAATACTAGCAAGTTCTATTAGCTTAAAGGTACCTTAGAAATCATTTAGTCGAACAAGCCCCGTTCTTATCGCTGATACCCAAACCTGTTGCCTATATTTCTTGTCTCTCCTTATTCTTCTTCCTTGCCTATTCTCTTTATATAGGCTCTTTATTCCTATTGCCTAATCATATCTGACCAATTTCCTGTCTAAAAAGGACACCACCATGATTTTAATCATCACTGATCCCTAACAAAATAGAAGTAAGCTACGTCTCTTCAGATCTTTTATACACTGAAGTTGTACTTCTCCTGTGCATTTAAGCACTTATTTGTTCTAATTTATATTAAAAATTATTTGTTTACCTGCCTTTTTCTCAAAATTTGATTGGAAACTACTGGCGATAGGGATTAGGTATTATTCATCCTAACATAATGCTTTGTACATAATAATACTTTGCATATATAATACATATTGTTGAATTTCACTAGTTAGTGGGAGAAAAGATGGATAATTTAAGGACTGTCAGCAACAGATAAGAACACAGGACTTCAGAACCTGGGAAAGGTTAAATGAAAATAGCACACAGGTGCTGATTGTGGGGAAAAAAATCAGTGAGCTCTGCTCAGTCAGAGAAATTAAATAACCACTGGTGTTCAACCAATGCTTCAGAAGAATAAAACCAAAATTTTGATTTAAAGAAAAAAATAAAGGAAATGGGGACTTAATACGAAAGTATTATATTAAAGAAAACACAAACTGGGTAATTTTAATTTTATATGTGAGTGGATTAAATTCACCAGTGAAGTGAAAGATAATGAGAGAAGGCATGAGAGAGCAAAATCTGGCAATTTGCTACATGCAAGAAGCAAAAAAAAAAAATAATAGTGACAATGAGGAACTAGAAAAAATTTTCTCAAGACAATGCAATTCCAAATTTTCTACAGTTACATACATGACTTCAAATGATAATAAAAATTCGTGAGGTCAAGATCATAAATAGGAAAATGACATTATGTTTTAAAGCATCATAAAGAATTGTATTAAATGCATATGTACAAAATGATACCATTATAAATGAAAGCCAACTGAATGGAAAAGACAGACTGTAAAACAATAATTGTAGAATTTAATATTTTTTCTTTGAGAACCAAATAAATATAAAGGAAAGATATAAAAAGAAAACTAAGTAAAAAATAATCTTGAAAGACTCATGCTATTTTCTGAATAGGAATTTTAAAGATGATATCTACTGCTGAGTACCATTTACAAAAATGATCAATTAAAGAAATTGTTCATGTGGAAAGCCAAAAATAATAAATATTTACATTGCATATCAAAATCCTATAAAAATATTAAATTTAAGAAATGTAAACAATAAAGACCTAATAGTTTCCTATATGAACAAAACTCATTATGCTTTTTTAAAATGATAAAAAGACAAACCCAAAATTTGTGGGTATTACTAAACTGAATCTCTGAAGAAAATTCAATTCACCATTCAATCAATCAGTAAGAATTTATAGAAATTATATAGAGAAATAGCCAGAATATGAAGGACTTTACATGGTACAAAGAGAAATGTGCTATTTACCTTATCAATAAGAAACACAATTTTCTTAATCAAGGATGCCATGATCAAAGTTTAGAAGTAATGCAGATAGTAAATTGGAGAGGGGAGAGGTTGCATACATGGAGAGCAGTTAAATTAGGTGGCTCTTTAAGTAGACCAAATGAGACGTAATTAGGAACTGAATGAGGGTTATTGTGGTGTGAGAAGGCAGAAAGAGAAAAAGTGGAAAGATCTTATGGAGGTAAAAACTAACAAACTCGATTTGGCAACTGATTAGATATGGGAGAATGACTGAAAATAGCGAGTTGGAAATGGTCTTTGGCTATGAACCTGGGTGACTAGAAGAAAAGTGGTGGCCTTTGACAGAAACAGAGAAGCGGAGGGATAGTTTTGTAATGAAAGTTAATAAATTCTGTTTTGGACAAATTGAGTTTGTGAGATCTACGGGACATCCAGTCGGAGATACGCAGCATGCACTGGAAGATGTGGGATTCAAGGTTAGGTGAAACATGATAACTGGATGTGTGTATACATATATACTCAAGAATCATCTGCACATAGAGTTGATACTTGAATATATGATAACTATATATGATACTAAAAGACATAGTGTAGTAATTAAAAAGAAGAGATCCCAGGAGAGAACCAGAGGGAACATCTAGACATGAGGACAAGATTTGGATCATAGTCTTAAAAGGAAAACTGAAAACTAGACATGTATTCAGTACATGGCGATTTCTTCAGTCCTAACCTCTCACCTGATCTCCATTCTCACATCACCAACTACCTAATGGACACCTTAAATTGGATGTCCCGCAGACATCTTAAAGTCAACATGTTCAAACCTGAATTCATCATCTTCTCCCCAAACTGTTCCCTCTTACTGCTAAAGGCACCATCATCCTCACAGTCACCCAGACTTGCAAGCTAGATATCATCCTCATCTCCTTTCTCTCTCCCATCTGATGTGTTGTTAAATCCTGTCTATCTACCTTCACAACATTTCTCCTACACATCCCTTCTTTTCTCTGACACTATCACTACCTTGGTGCAGACCCTCATCATAAGGACTATTACAATTGCTTTATGATTGTTCTCCCTAATTCAAGGTTCTGTCTTCTAGGTCAATGGCTCCCTGTAATCTCCAGCATTAAATATAAATCCCCTACTTGGCTTTTAAAGTGCTTCACTTTAACCTTCCTAATTTTCCATTCTTCTTACACCTTATCCTCCTCCACTGACTCTGAGATCCAGTTACACTGGCTTCCATACTATTTCTCCCACAAAGTACTCCATTTCCCAACTGAATTTTCATTGACTGTGATATATTTGAAAGCAGGCATTGTTTTTCTCTTTCCTGGTATCACCAGAACTTATCATAGGGTCTGGTACATAGTTGGTGCTTAATAAGTTCATATTGACTTGGAAAGCATTGACTAGGCACCAAGCATTGTAATAAGTATTGAGGATTTTAAAAAAGCAGAAAACAATCCTTACCCTCAAGCTCTAATTCTTATTCTAATAAGACAATATGTAAATAAATGGATGTATATAAGATATATGTGGAATAGATGAAAGATAGCCTTAGAGAGGAAGGTTCCAGCATCTGAAGGGACTAGGAAAGTCTTCCTGAAAAGCATTGAATTTGAGGAATCTTAAAGAAAGTCAGAGATTCTAAAGAGGCAGAGCTTAGGAGAATACTCCAGGCATGAGAGATAATTCAATCAGTTCTATCCAAAAGGTCTTCAGAGCAGGTATAATATACTATTTGTGACCTTCTTTGAGAAGTCACAGGAAGAACCATCTCAAGTGAAAAGAACACATCTAATGTCTTCCCTGGGTATGACTTTCTAGTAAATTCCATCTGAACAGAAATAGTTGGAGGTTTAAAAGAGAAAATACCACCACTTGTGTGTGATTCAGCTCAGGCATGTTGAAACTGGAGTTAGAGAGACCTTAGCTGAAATGCAGTCCCAGACAATGCCTGGTTGTATGACCTCAGGCAGTTATTTTACATCTCTCAGCCTCAGTTTCCTTTACTGCAAAATGGGGCTAATAAGAGCATTTTGCAGGCTTGTTGTGAGGCTCCAGTGAGACAACTCTGTAAAGCTGGGAAGCTATATTAATATTTATTCCCTTCCCCTTTCCCTTTATTATTCTAGGATACAGATATATTCCATTAGGTTTGCCTTTGGGAAGTTTGTTTTGTTTCATTTTCCATTTTTCAGCATCTTAATGGTTCTAGTTGGTCTCTTGAGTCAATAAGGAGGGTCAGAGGGGAGAAAAAAAGAGAGAAGTCCTGGTCCTTCATTTCCTTCCTGCAAGTTGAGAGTTGGATAGGGTGATGTCTGAGGCTCCTTTTAGCTCTATGATCCTATGGCTCCCAATTTCTTCTATTTAACTTTTCAGTTTTTTAAAATCAGCTATCAGAGTTCTACTCAGTAACCAAATAACAATATCCTTCTGATTAATAGGAAGATATCAGATATCTTTGGTTTTTCTCAAGTTGGGAAGTTCTAAAAATACTGATAATAGCTCATATATGTTTTTGCCCTACCTCTCCCAGAGAGCTATACCATATCACAAATAGTATTTTTAAAGATAAGAAAAAGAAAGGAGGAAAAATGGCATAACCAATCAATATATCAAAAAAGTCTGAAAATAAATGCAATGTAAAATATTTATGAATGTATAACCTCTATAAAGGGGTGGAATGGAAGTGTCTTCTCATATTTCTTCTTAATTTTGAAACATTCATTTTCTGCACTTATATTGTTACAGTCATTGTGTATATTGTTATATTGTCATAGTCATTGTTTATGCTTTTTTATCTCTACTTCCTTCTGCATCATTTCATGTAAATCTGGCCATGATTCCCTGTATTGGTCACATTCATCATTTCTTATATCCCAGTAATATTTCATTACATTCATATACCACAATTTGTCTAACCATTTCCCAGCTGATGGACATCAACTTTATTTCCAATTCTTTGCTATCACAAAGAGTGTTGCTATAAATATTTTGTTGTACATGGGACTTTCTTCTTTCAATTAAGTCCTTGTGATATGTCATTTTAAGTAAAGACATTTTAATCATTTTATTTGCATAATTCCAGAATTGCTTTGCAAAATACACATATTGACTCCCAATGCCACCAAGAGTACACCAGTGTATGTATCTTTGCACAATTTCTCCCACATTGACTATTGCCATCTTTTATCATCTTTGCTAATTTGCAGGGTGTGAAGTAAAACCTTAGGGTCGATTTGATTTGCTTCCTCTTATTATTAGTGTTTTGGAACATTCTTCTATGTGATGATTAATTTGGCACAATTCTCTTAAGATCTGTTTGTTCATAACTTTTGACAATTTATATTTTGGGAAATGGCTTTAAGATATAAATATTAATACAGATGTATACACACATACACACACATATGTACATACAGCTGTGTGTGTATACCTATGAGTGTGGCAATTAAATATCTATCTTGAATATCCTACTCTTATCAGAGAAAGTTGGATCTTTTGTAAAATTAATGTGGACTAGATAAAATATCTAGTTCTCTATCTTGTTGGTCATGTAGCCTGAAAGCAGAAATTCCCTTTATACTACTTTGCATCCATTTTCTTGCCTTTTTAACCATCTCAGAATGAACTATTATCAGTATTTTAGGATATATGATGGAAATCCCCAACTTCAGAGTAGCCAGAGATCTGATTTCTTCCTATTTGTCATGAGACCACTTAATTGGTTACTGAGCAGAACTCTGGATATTCTAAAAGAGAAATCCCTTGGGGCAGAGCCAAGATGGCAGTGTAGAAGCAGGAAAACTCCATGATCTCATCCCCATAACCACCTGAAATGCCTATAAAATATGACTCTAAACAAATTTCAGAGCTACAGAACCCACAAAGTGACAGAGAAAAACAAATCTCCTGCTGAAAGCAGCCTGGCAGGCCTATAGGAAGGGTCCATCACAGAGTGCTGGGTGTCAAGCTCAGTTCCACATGAAGCCACAGTTTTAGCCCCAGGGCAGTCCCAACCAGCAGCAACTGGAAGAGACTGCAGGAGAGTGAATCATCAGAAGCTGTGGCAGTTTCCAGACATATGAATCTATAAATGCCAAAGAGCAAGTAAAAGGTCTGGGTAGAACTCTGCTGGTCCTGGGGGGGGGGGGGAAGTCCAGCCCTTGCCCCCCTGGTGAGAAGCAGTGGAGGTGTGGAGGCTGTGCTGCTGCCACCACGTGGCTGCTTCAGAGCTCCTGGCCTGAAGACTGTAGGGGAACCAAGCTACCATTTAGATTGTACTCACTCTTGCTTTAACCTGCTTGGATCTGTATTGCTGTCTTGGGTAAAGGTCCTGGGGTGTGTGGCCAGTGGGCCAGAGCTTGTGGGGGCTGCAGAGAAGGCAGCCAACTAATAGCTCCAGGAGTGGCAAAAACCCCAGCAATTTGAGACAAAGTTCTCCTCTCTGGAAGCATAGTTCTACTGTGGCAAGGAGCTCAGAAGTCAAGTAATTGAGTGGTAAAATGTGCAAGCAGAGGAAGCAAAGCAAGCACAGTAATCCAACTTTGGATTCCTTTTTGGGGGGACAAAAAGGATCAAAGCATGGAACAGGAGGAAGAAAATGAAGTCAGAACTCCTGCATCAAAAGCTTCCAAGAAAAATATGAACTAATTACAGGCCTTGGAGGAGCTCAAGAAGGATTTTGAAAATTAAGTAAAAGAAGTGGAGGAAAAAATGGGAAGATAAATGAGAATGATGCAATAAAACCATGAAAAGAGAGTAAACAACCTATGCAGCAAAGCTGAGTATCATGTTCCAGGGGAAAATATGGTCATTCAATGAAATAGATGACTTTCAAGCATTCTTGATGAAAAAAACAGAGTTGAATAGAAAATTTGACATTCCAGGGTGGCTAGGTGGTGCAATGAATACAGTACTGACACTGGAGTAAGGAGCACCTGAGTTCAAATCTGGCCTATGACACTTAACACAAAAAAACTAGCCTTGTGACCTTGGGCAAGTCACTTAACCCCAATTGCCCTACCTTTCCCTCTCCAAAGAGCAAAAGAAAATTGACTTTCAAATATGAGAAACATGAGAAGGTAAATAGGGAAAAGAAATTATAAGGAACTTATTAAAGTTGAACTATTTACATTCCTACATGGAAAAATGATAATTCCAACTTATAAAACTTTTCTCAGTATGAGGATAGTGGAAGGGAATATAAATGTGTGTGTGTATATACATATATACATACATATATGTCTATATAGGAGGGTATATGTGTGTACGAATACATATGTGAGTGTGTGTATATATGTGTACATGTATACATCGACAGAGGGCACAGGATCAGTTGAATAGGAAAGGATTATATCTAAAAAATAAAATTAAGTGGTGAGAGAGGAATATAATGAGAGGAGATAGGTAGAGACAGAATAGGGTAAATTATCTCATATAAAAGAGGCAAGGAAAAACTGTCACAATGGAAGTGAAGAACAGGAAGGCAAAAGGGAATGGGTCAACCTTACTCTCATTAAATTTGGCTTAAGGAGAGAATAATATACACACTCAATTGGGTATCTTCCCCTACAGGAAAGTAGGGGGGAAGGGGATAAGAGGGAGTATGATAGATGGGAGAGAAGATTGGGTGGAGAGGGTAACTAGAAGCACACACTTTTGAAAAGGGACAGGGTCAAAATAGAAAATAGAACAAGTTGGGGGGGCAGGATAGGATGGAGTGAAATATAGTCAGTATTCCACAATATATCCACTATTGAAATGTATTCCATAACCACACATGTACAAACTATATTGAATTGCTTATCTTCCCAGTAAGGGTGGCTGATGAGGGAAGAAGGAAAAGAATCTGGAATTCGAAGTTTTAAATCAAATGTTTAAAAAAAATTATTTTTTACATGCAACTGGGAAATAAGACACTGGGATATGGAGATCCACCTTGCCCTACTGGAAAGTTGGAGGGTGAACAAGGGAGGATATAGGAGAGAGCAGATTAGGGGAGGGAGTATTCAATGGAATCACTGTTTTGGGGTGGTGGATTGGGGAATGTAGCAGCAAGCACCCCAGCGTCTCCAGGGTGGCTTCCAACACAGGTTCTTAGATCTGCTTTGCTAAAGAAAAGCAATTCAAAATGAGTTAACACGCTTACTTTAATCAATCAAACATATATCATTTACCTAGTTCAGGGGGAAAAGGTCAGCACCCCAAACTTCAGAATATACAGAGGTTACAAGCATAAATTACAAGAGCATTTCAGCAGACAGGCTTCCAAACTGTCCAACCATTACATACATCCATACCTAATCACAGTTACCAGAGAGGGAAGCATCAACATCTTGGTTTTCAAAGCTGGGGGGCTCTCAACAATAGCTGCCCAGAGTCTCATCTGGTCAAATCACACAACACTTCTCAAAGTGAGCCCCAAAGCAAAGCCTCACATCCAGGCTTATATAGCCTTCTCCTGGCTCAGTGAATGTAACAAGCTTCTTGACCCACTGCCCAATCACAAAGTATCTCCTGAGAAACAAACTTCCTGCCACAGGTTCCAGGTGCACTTAAGCCTAGGGCAGGGAAGATTTTAAAAATTTACATTCCTATAACTGGGAAAGACAGGGAGAAAATTTATAACTCAAAATCTTGTGGAAATGAATGTTGTAAACTAAAAATAAACAAAAAAGTAAATTTAAAAAAATAGCAATCCCTGCTCTTCAAGTCTTTATCTTGCTGGTCTTAAAGTATAGAGAACTTACATCTTGAGAGTGTTGGTATGCTCTTTCCTCCACTAGACTACAAATCAAATGCTCTTACATTTGAGGCAAAACAGACAGGCATCCACTGTCTGGGATCAAGTTGCCTCCTCTTTGTATTTTCTTGGGTATAGGCCTTACAAGATCATGAAAGGCAGGTAGTGCAAAGAAACTACCCCTTTCCTGAGCATACCAACAGTGAGATAGCAGCTCTTTTCACAGGTGCTACAGAAACATCATCAGTGGCAGACAAGTCACAACAAAAAGTCTCCTGCAGAGACTGAAGAAAAAGGAAGCACCTTCTTGGCATTGATTAGGCTCTACTCAGTGAGGATGAAATATAAGATACCTAAGCAGAAACCCTCCTACAAATGACCCAATGAGGCTTGCAATATTAACCTCTGAACTGCTTATAATCACTGCATAATTCTTTATTGTTTAGCATTGCCCTATAAGTGAAGGAATAAAGCTGCCTGTTTCATGCTTGATTCATGTCTGCACTTTGGGTACCTTTTTAATTTCTACTCCACCTCATACCTCCTGGATCACTAATGGGGAGGGTCCTTTAGAATAGAGTCCAACATAAAATTGTTCATCATGAATAGAAGGTAGTGGTAACATTGAAGCACTGGGAGCCTGGTTTCCCCATTGTGGAAACATGCAACCTCTGATGAACGAAAAATTCCTTAGAATAAATGCTGCTCCCTGTGCCTTTGCATCTTTAGAATATATGTATAGTACAGATATCCATGCCTCCTAGTTCATGAATGGTATAAATTTTTGCAACATAGAATGATTTTTCCTGAAATGTTGGACCACTTTATAGTTGCATCAATATTAGTGGAACTATCTTCACAAGGTTCCCCTCATACTACTTTATTATCTTTGCCACCTTGTTAGATATGACTTCAGAGACATGCAAAATTACATTTATTTTATTATTTGTGAACTGAAGAATTTTGTTCAATTACTTTTGATCAGCTGCATTTCTACCCTTCCTCATCCTAGGGTTTCTACTGGCACCTCAGAATTTGGCTCTTTGACTGTATAGAAAAAGATCCAGGTCTATCATACAAGCACAAACAAGCTAATACATATTATTTTTAAAAGGAGGAATTCTGTTTTATCACACAAAAAACACACCTGGGTCAACAGAGGCAAAATAACTCTCATGTCCACTCTACTTTCCCTAAGTAAAGGAAATGCAATTAAGATAGAGAGAGATAAACTCATTCTCCAGATAATCCCACATTCCTGCAGGTACAGGCACAGAATGATAGATTTGTAGCTTCTCAGATTTAAAAGTGGAAGAAATATTACAAGCCAATCAGTTCACCTACCTCCATTTTACAGGTTGTTAAGGCCCTCCAGATCCTTTCAATAAATGAGTGATATCAATAAGTGAGATTCAATAAGTGAGATCCCTTTCAATAAACCCTATACAATCTGCATAACTCCATATAAAGTCTGGATTCATTCCCTGTGAATGAATGAATGTAAAAACATTTATTAAGCAGCTCCTATGTTCCAAACACTGTGTTGAGAAGTGGAGATACAAATACAAAAATAAAGCACAAAACAAGGTAGTCCCTGCCCTCAAAGAACTTACATTCTAACAGGCAAAGAAACAACACATGTAGGGGAGTAGTAGCCACAGAGGAATGTTTTTATACAGAAAATCAAAGGGGTGGAGAGGGGAACTCCAAGGTTATAGATGGTCATAATTTTTCCTCTAGCAATGGTAGAATTGGTTTGATTATGGTTCCAGAGTTAGAAAGAGGCATTGCACTATGGTGGAAAAGAAAATTGGTTTTGGAATCAAAGACCTTGGTTGAAATCCCACCTCTGTCCTTTACTACCTTGGATGACCCTGGACAAGTCACGTGATATTCTTGGTCTGCTTCCTTACTTATAGAATGAGAAGGAGAGACTATATGACATCTAAGATTCCTTACTCTTCTAAATGTATGATCCTGTGATTTGCCAGAGCCCCAGAAATAATACATTTTTTGTATTTGAATTTGAATCTAGGACTTCTGGGCTCCTTTTATCCATCACATCAATCTGTCTGAGAATGTGGGTCAGCTTGAGCCAGGGGATGAGTGGCTACACTGGGCAGCAGGACCTAGGGAAGGAGTAAGAAGCCAGAAAGTACCATAAATTCTAACAAAATGGAAGAAGAGGAGATGGTTATCAGCAAGAGAGAGGGGAGGTACTCCCTGCATGACAAATGAGTTAGAACACAGTTAGACTTTGCTGGCTATCGTAAATGACGATAAGCAAGAAAAAATGACAAGAATAATGGGCAACTCTTCCTTTACCATTTGGCATTCTTGAGCTCCATCGTCTCTTATTGCTTTGCAAAAGTTGCAATCTTTTTAACTAAGTCTTTAAAGGCTTGTATGACTTGTTTGTTCCTCAAGGTATAAATAAAGGGGTTCATCACAGGGGCAACAGAGGTCATGAGAACTGACACTACCTTGTTCAAAGCTACCATTTCATTTGCAGAAGATTTGACATACATGAAGATGCAGCTTCCATAAGAGATGGAGACAACAATCATGTGGGATGAACAAGTGGAAAAGGCCTTTTGCCTTTGCTGGGCAGAGGGGAATTTCAGAATAGTTCTGACAATCGAGGCATAAGACCAAATCACAAAGAGTAAGGTGATGATAAGTGTCAATATTGCATCGATCAAAGCTATCTTTTCTATGAACTGTGTGTCTGTGCATGAAATCTCTAGCACAGGAAATGCATCACAGGTAAAATGATCAATAATGTTGGAGTCACAGAAGTCCAATTGGAGGCCTAGA
The DNA here is from genome assembly GCF_028583685.1 of Petaurus breviceps papuanus. Lineage (NCBI taxonomy): Eukaryota > Metazoa > Chordata > Mammalia > Diprotodontia > Petauridae > Petaurus > Petaurus breviceps. The sequence continues at coordinate 290,943 of NW_027186073.1, read as the reverse complement.
CTAAGAGGTGGGAGGATGATCATCAGCCCTGATAGCCAGGAACTCAACAGAAGCTGGTTACAGACTTTGCTGCTCATAATTGTAGTGTAATGCAAAGGTTTGCAGATGGCCACGTAGCGATCATAGGACATGGTGGCCAGAAGGAAGAACTCTGCTGCTCCAAGAAAGATGACAGAAAATAGTTGGGTGGCACAGGCATTATAAGATATTGTATTGTCCCCAGTTGATATACTGTAGAGGTATCTGGGAATACAGGAAGTTGTGAATGAGACTTCTAAGAAGGAGAAGTTTCGGAGAAAAAAATACATGGGAGTTTTCAGATGGGGATCCACCAAGGTGAGGGTGATGATGGTCAGGTTTCCAATTATACTCAACATGTAGTTGAGAAACAGAAATAGAAAAAGCAAAACCTGTAGCTGTGGGTCATCCGTCAGTCCCCGCAGGATGAATAATGTTATTCCTGTGTGATTTCTCATCCCTGATTTCTAAGTTCTGATGTACCTGCATATGAAAGAGGAGAAAGTTGGACCCAAAATGAGGATAGTGATTGAAGTTGGAGGAAAAGGGGAGACAGGTAACTCCTGCTCCTTCAGGGTCTGTCTCTGACAGTGTTTCAATATTTCTTGGGAATATTTTGCTCTCCCAAATACGGTCTCTTATCAAAATCTTCTATTTCATCCTTCATCACACAAAGGTCTTCCTTCACTCTTTCTTTCCTCAGCCACGATCTTAAGCACTGAACATGCCATCAGGATAATAAGGAATAATAATAATAATAATAATAATAATAATAATAATAATAATAATAATGACAACAACAAGAACTAACATTTAATAGCACTTACTGTGTGCCAGGAATTGTGCTAAGCACTTCACAATGATCTCATCTGAACTTGACAACAACCCTGGGAATTAGGTGTTATTATTCTCTCCATTTTACATTTGAGGAAACTGAGGCAAATAGAGATTTAAGTGAATTGTCCAGGGTCCCAGGGTGTCTAAAACCAGATTTAAAATTGAGTCTTCCTGACTCCAGAACTGATACTCTATCCACTGCAACACCTAGGTGCCTGAGAAAACATAGGCTCATGTCCTGACTCTTATATTTACTTATACTTGGCTATGTGACCAAGTGGAAGCCACTCAGCTCCTCAGAGCCTACTTTTCTCTTATGTTAAATAGGGGTTTGCAAAATAAATTTGCAAGTCTTACTGCCCAGGCCTGTTGTGAAGAAAGTACTTCTTAAACTCTATATGTTAGCAAAGCTGATTTTAATTATGAGTCAGTGCTGATCGGAACTCCCACCTCTGCTCACCACATCTGGACTTTGCCTATCTATCCTCTCCCATACATATTTTCCCTATTATCTTTTTCTCAGAAATCCCCTCAAGGAAAAATTAGGAATATCTGCCTGCAGAGGATAAGCAGGGCTGGCCATGAGAAATTTTGTGCAAAAGATGCAGGTTGTCTTTGGCTTCCTTCTGCTTCACTCTCCATGCACTTCTCACTGCTGTTCATGATTCCAACTCTTAGTCACCCAGGGCACCTGAGCTTTTTCCCTTTCTCTCCAAGTCCTCAAGAAGACCCTTACTGTGGATCTCTGCCCAATTTCTTCTGACAAAATTTTTGGAAGCCAAGTCTCATTTATAGGGGCACACCTTTCTGGGAGCTGCCATGTCTGAAAAGATCTCTATTAGAAACCAGAAAGACTTGGTTTCAGAACCAGCCTCTGCTCCTTAAAAACTGTTACCTTATACAAACACTGCATCTGTCACAGTCTCAGTTTCTTTGTCTCTTAAAAGGGGTGTTTGTTCTCTAGATGATTCCTAAGGTCCTTTGTAACTCTAAACCCTTTACTCTTTTGACAAGTGAATTGGCAATAAGTTTGAATAGCTGAATAGTGAGTTCTTTCTGGGAGGTATTTTTATGCTGGCTGGTGAATAACTTGATATTTTCACGGAAGATGCTAGAGCTCTTTCTCCCTATATGGACGTGGTGAGTTGTTTGATGGTGAACTGAAGAGATTCTCAGGAAGTGTCCTGTCCTTGTGATTTAAATCACTTATTAGTTATGTTTCTCTGTTTTTTCTCTCTCTCTAGAATGGTCACAGTAGATATTGATTTTTTCAGACACAAACTGCAATCTGTTCATTTTGCTGAGCAATTTACTTCAAAGCATAAGTTCTTAAGATGTTTATGTCATGGACACCTTTGGAAGTCTGGTGAAAGCTATGGCCCCCATCCCAGAGTAATATTTTTAAATATACAGGAGTACATGGATACTTACTATATTGAAATAGCTATCAAAATAGGTTTTTTTAAAGTTGAGGACAAAACTTAAGAACTCCTATATTAAAGCATTAACTTCAAGGGTGCATGCTTTTTGCATGAGGGAGTTTTGTCCCAAAATGTAATTACCCTACAATTGTGGGATTCCTGCCAGTGTTTGTGAGTAGTATCTTTCCTAAGAGGTGTTTTCCCAATATTCTGCAGACTCTTCCTAAAGCTATATCCATGACCCACTATGACTAGGGTATAAAATGCAAACAGTTTGTCATTTTCTAAAAGTTGTGATATCTCATATATAACTGTTGCTTCTCCCCTTGAAATCCCCAAAGCAATCTCAGAAGGGGTTTTGGTTATTTTTTTTATTTCATAAGTTTTTGGTGTTTGAAGTAGACCAGTCTGATCACTATGCTCTCATATGGAGGAAATAGGCAAACAAGTCAAATCTTCATGGAAACAAAATAATAAAATGAGTGATGTGAAAACTATTTTCATACTTACTTTTCTGACAGTGCTTCATAGAGAACATCAGTAGCCGGAATAACCCCTTGGTGTGATTCAAAGATAAACAGCAGCAGTGCAAGCAGGTGGCAGAAGCTTTGTGAAACTATTGCCTAGGTTCAGACATTCCATGGAATGGTTAGCTTATGAACTGAGTCCATCAGTACATTTGCATTGAGCTCCTAGGAAGTTCACCTAGACTTGAATTGCAGCTATTGCTTATGGACTCTGTTGAGTCTCAATTTCCTCACCTATAAATTTAAAAGTGGCATTGAATAATCTCTGATATTTGTTCCAGGTTTACTTCAAGTTCCCAGTTCTATGGACATTTGGGGGCACACTCTAAATCTGGTCCTTAGAAGCTCAAGCTCAAAGGCATCTCTGTGGCTAATTCCCATCTCCAAAGTCACTTAGCACTACTGGGCCACCATTCTGTCTCCCAACTTCTAACTAAAGGTAATAAATTTTGCCCTAGAACTGAAAGGAAATTGGGATTCTGGGAATAGAAGGCAATGTACAGACCTACCTCTGTGAATTTCAGAGGAAAAAGTCTGACAGTTCTGGGCAAGTAGATGAGTTTTTCCTCCTAATTATTTTATCCACTCAGTCTGCTAAAGGTGTTTGGGGATCCTATGAGAGAGCAAATAATAGATTCCTTGGAGATTGAGGTTCAAAATAATTAATGAATCTACTGTGTAATTAGCATTAGATTTTTTAAAATGTTAAACAGTTTGTCCACAGGGACAAGAAGGTGCCATCATAGTATTAGATACAGTATTCAAGAATAAAAAAAAATACAGTTCTCAAGCCCTGAGAGTCCTGCAGTTGAATAGGCCCCTGAAATCTTATTGCCCCTCTTCACGTCATCTAAAGAATAGTTGTACTAAAAGTAAACAAACAAATAAATAAAGACCAAAAATTAAAAAAAAAAAAGAGTTGTTGTGATGGTTAACTAGGTAGAAAATCTATGCAGGGATCCTTGGGATAGGTCAGATGTTAAGAGAATCCCAGTCGATATATATCCCCAAAAGATTTTGACATGTTCTGTTCCTTCTAAGTTTGCTTCTATAATGATGTGTGTGTGTGTATTTTAAATCAACTTTTAATTTGATTCACAGTATATTTGTTCCACCCGTGTAGCCTATGATTCTTCTACATGCTCTCATGCTGTGGGAATCTTGTCCATGGCCTCCCATAGATCACCCACAGTTGAAGCACCCAGTGCACTGGAGCTCCTTTCCCATGCCTTTTGACATTTCATGGGGATCAGTGCAACATTCAAATAGTCCATCTGTGACCTTTCACTCTCCCTGCATGTTATAGGAATGTAAATTTTTAAGATCTTCCCTGCCCCTAGGTTAAGTGCCTGTGGTGGAAGGCTTGTTTTTCAGCAATGCCCACACCTTGATACTTTGTGATTGGGCAGTGGGTCAAGAGGGTTATTACATTGTCTGACCCAGGAGAAGGTTATATAATCCCTGATGTGAGACTTTGTTTTGGGGCTCACTTTGAGAAGTGTTGTGTGATTTGAACAGATGAGACTCTGGGCAGCTGTTGAGAGCCCCTGGCTTTTAAAACCCAGATGTTGATGCTTCCCTCTCTGGTAACTGACTAGGTATGGATGTAATGGTCAAGACAGTTGGAGGCCTGTCTGCTTGATAAGTTTTTTTCTGTTTTCTTGTAACTTCTGTCTGTATACTCTGAAGTTCGGGGTACTGACCTTTTCCCCCTGAACTACGTAAACGATGTATGTTTGATTGATTAAAGTAAGCTTATTAACCCATTTTGAGTTGCTTTCCTTTAGAAAAGCATATCCAAGTACCTGTGTTGGCAGCCACCCTGGGGATGCTGGGGTGCTTTCTACAACACTGCATGACAATCCCACCTCCTTTTCTGGTCATTCATTTCCTCTGTCCTGTCTTGTCTGCTGCATCTTGACTTACATCTACTTTAACCCCCCTTTTTGTTTCACCATGACCCTTTGGCTTGCTTATATGTTTAATTTTTGATACATCATGGAGTTCTATAGCAATGTAGCATAAGCTGGATTATAATTAGTTAAAAACATTGTTATTTGTTTCACCTCAAAGTAGTGGGAAAAAGTAATAGGAAGCATTTTGAAGACATTCTATCTTTCTGTCTTCATTGCATTCAGTGCTTGGCCTAGCTTATTGTAAACCTATAAAACCTGACTAATACAAATTCATTGATACACTCAATGCGTGGGCCATCTATTCCATGGTATATCATAACCTAGGGAATACATGTTCAAGGAGAGCCCTCGGGTTGTTTTTCCAGGTCAATTATTAGGTTCATCTCTTTTGCTTTGCTATGGATCTCTTAAAGGAATCATCGTGATATTCTGGGGTTTCTGGCTGGAAGCCTAATATTGTTTACTAACACAACCTTAGCCTAATTCAAGCAGGACAATGGCATAGTCAGACCTGTGCTATAAAAATATCACTTTAAAACCTATGTGGAGGATGGATTAGAAATGGGAGATCCTTGTTTGTGTGTTCCTTATTCCTTGATAATGTAATATATTCCTTGTTTAATTAGTTACTCATTTAATATGCTCATTAATTGCTATAGCAATTCGGTTGTCTTCCTCTTAATATCAAGAATCCTATCATAACCATTACATTAAAACATTTTAGCCCATATCATACCTTCCCCTGAAAACTTGATCCTATTTCTAGGGTCAAGTGTCTAAATCTTAAATTCAGCCTGCCATACATGGTTTTGAAGAGAAGTAACTTTTTTATTTTAAGTAAGCCACATAGAATGTAACTATGTCTATACCAATCTCAAGTAGCTTCATTTCACATTTGGTTGAAATATTTTTGATTGATGGATTAAATGAAGTTGAATAGGCCTTGTTTACACTGACCTGATAATTAATTTAAGAAATTTTGAAATAGGGCCAGGTACATCTGATTCCTTCAGTACTTGCCGTGGGGCCATTTGATACCAACATCAAGTGTGATTGGAGACATGAGATTAACCAGGCCAGGTGGGCAGTTCAAGATAGAACTCTCAATTCTGTTTGATACAATGAGCAAGGTTTTTATAGAGCAATGAGACCAAGAAGATAACTATTGGTCACTATGTTTTCCATTACTGCTTTGTTTAGTTCCATGATGTCAGGCAAACCTTGAAGGCTATCATGTCCATTCTTTATCTAGTGATCCCGTTTCACACTGGACAGGCTGTACATTCCCTTGTACTTAGTTCCCTTTGTGTCACTACTATCAGGGCGAGTAAGAATTCAGGGTGCTCTGTTCCCTGCACATCATGGAGTGTGGTGAGCCAGCATGCGGTTGGCCTGGGAGCAGTTGCTTCCGCTTGCCTGACTGGACTTGGCCCTCAAGGAAAGACTATGACTGGGAGCAGGAAATGGGGCAGTAATCACATTTTAATTAGGCACAGAGGGTCTGAGGATTAAAAAAAAGTGAGGAAAGTGGAGACAAGTGGTGAAAGGTGCACAGAGATAGAGAGCATGAAGACAGAGGGTCGGGTGATGAAGGCAAGTAGACTTCATTAAAGAAGAGCATGGAAAGGGGAAGAGGCAGAGAGTACCACTCGTACAACCATGGGTTAGAGTTCGGAGCACTAGGCAGCATGGACCCAAAGGAGATGGAAAAGTCCTTGGGGACAGGGGGTGGGCAGAAATTTGATTTCTCATTTTTATAGAGTTTAGGAGGAAAAAGACTAATTTTTATCTGTGCCACATTGGAGTTGGTTCATTAATATAACCAAATCCTTTCAAAATTCTCAATAAAACATTAAAGTTAACATGTCTACATCATATCAAAATTACCAGCAGTATTTGGTGATCATTACTGTGGAGGTCTGGAATTTGTCCGGAATTTTATATATCAGAAGACTGTGGTTTCAGCACATATTTCCAGGATGTAATTTTTGGTTAATATATAATATGATTTGTAAATCATGTTGCTCTGGGCTTTAGAACAGTTTGTACATGACTTCCCAGGTCCTGTTTGCTATCTTACTTTCTGCTATTTCCCTTTTGTCAAACTTACGTACTATACTTACCAGGAGTAGGGGAATGATCACAGGGATTAGAGAAAAATACAATTTGAACACGATTCCTAGTTTATAACTTTGACTGTTTAACTTACTAGAGTCTTCACTTGATGAAGGTATCTGAGCTAGCAACTTTTTAGGTACTTTAAGTAGTGTGTCACTTTGTTGACTTGATAAACCCAATACTGAGGAGTTTCACAACTTTTGCCAAAGGAGACTGAAAAAGGAATTACAGATCTTTGTACACAACTTCTCAAAGAAGTAAAAGAGTAAGAAACCAATATGGACAAAGAGTCAATAGGAGGGTGTGGCAGGGCTCAAATAAGAGTGGTTGCACACTCTTCTTCAGAAAAAAAAATGCCTTTTTGGCAGGGGTGGGGAGGACTGTTAAAGCAATAATTCCTTAATTTTAAAAGATGTTGTGGATGTCTGAGTCATGTGGCCAGCAAAGAGGAGGATTAGACTTTTCTCCCAACTTCACTACAGCACCAAGCTATAGATAATTCTGTATCCCCAAAAGGCATTAGGGGAAGTGGCCTGGATAGGCAATATGAAATCCACAGTATGGGAGGAAGGTGAAACCACTATGAGGTCCAGTCCCAGGGAAACCACACTAAAGATGGAAGGTGTCAGAAAGTGAACAATAAGGGAATGTTGTTGTTGTTGTTGTTGTTGTTGTTGTTGTTGTTGTTGTTGTTGTT
>NW_027186073.1:181611-283399 GCF_028583685.1 Petaurus breviceps papuanus | reverse complement strand
TTGTTGTTGTTGTTGTTGTTGTTGTTGTTGTTGTTGTTGTTGTTGTTAAAAAAGAATGAAATTACCAAAAATCTTAGGAGGAAGAAAACTCAGTAAGAGACTTTGAACATAATATTAACAACAGAAGGAAAGATGACCTCCAAACCACCAAAAAATACCCTGACCTCTATGAATGCACATTCCAAAACAAAAAAAGTTAATCCTTACTTGATGAAGAAGATGACTCTGGGCTTTTCCAAGAGAAGACGGTACCACAGCAGGATGCTTCTGAATGGTTTAAAAGAAAATTAAACATTGGGAAAGCATGTCCCTCTGATATTGGGCAGAGCTCTATGAGATAGACATTTTGTGTGAGCAGCAAGAAAAATATGTATTGGAGGGAGGAAGAGGGAGCACATCTTACTGTCTTGAAATCGGAGCACTTTTTTGTACCATAGAAATATGGTTCTATCTACAAAAATACAAATAAAAGTACTATTATTTTGCAAGCAATAAATATCATTTACAACATTAATCTTTTTAACTGTAGTACTAATGATTTTTTTAAAACTGTCACCTACTCCTAATTATTTTAGACGGAGGACATAGTGACCTTGAAATTCTCACTATTTTAAATTATCTCATTTCTCCTTGACAGAACTGAAAGTAAATATGGAATATATTTTTATTAAAAAAAAAAGAAAGAAAATACCTACTGTGATAGTAATGGAACCTGTGTTAGCAGCCACCCTGGGGACGCTGGGGTGCTTGCTGCTACACCTACCAGGAGGCAATATTCCTCTATTGCCTCCAGGAATTGGTAGTTCTAAGAGTGAGTTATAAAACAAAAAGAGGCAAGGTTTACACAGCAATCAATAACAGAGAAACTGAAGAGGCAGTTTAGAAGAGGGAATCCCAAATAGGTACCTTAAAAGCTTTAATTTCATGAGAAACACAGAGATAAAATAAGAAATAAGTAAGTATGAGGGTCATGATAAAAAAAATAAGAATCTAGAAGAGACAGAAAGGGAAAATTAAAAATAAAGTGTATAAGAGAAATAAACCCTTTTTGGGAAATGGCACCAAAAATTAGATTTATAAAACTAATGAAAAAAGAAAATTTAAGGGAAGGAAAGGAGGGGGAATTTCATCTGTTTATTTGTCTTGGAGGGAAAAAAATATCTAAACTAGGGAAAGGAGTAAAAAAGTAGGAGGGAGAAACTTAAGAAGAAGGTAAAGAGAGCCAATGAGAATAAAGTTGCCAAAAATATATTAAACTGAAACAACTAAAGTGATATACACTATGTTACAGAGAAAAAAGTGGAATTTCTAATTTGGGGGCGTGGGACAATGTTAGTATTAGAAGTACTGTCACATAGAGAAGGCAGTAGTTTTTTATCTTTAGAACCAGGCCCAAAAGCAAAGGATGTCATTTAAAAACAACAACTTTCTAACAATTATAGCTGTCCAAAATTGGAAGGGGTTGCTTTGGTTTCTCTTCTTCGGAGATCTTCAAACAGAAGATAGATAATAACTTTTCAGGTATATTAGGTTGGGGTTCTGGTGGTGTATGAGCCTCTGAAGTCCCTTCCAACTGTGAAATTCTGTAATTGTGGGATTTTTGTCACTCTTTCCTTTAGTGGGAGATTCTTCTTCAAGTCTATCTTCTAGACTCGGTGAATGAAGTGACTTAAACTTCTCTGAGGTATGACTTATTCTTCATCCTATTTCTAATTAATTCAAGGAAGTGATTTGCACCTTATAAAGAAATAGCTATCATCTTATGCTTAATTAAACACTTTACTTTTTACTCTCCCCTTTTCTGTGATTAGATCCTTGACCTTCAGGGACCACTCATGATACCTAGAAGATAACCATTCTTAAGTTCCTGATAATTCTCTAAAATACTTCAATGATAAAAATACAACATAATAATTTGGAAAAAAAACTTAAATCAAGAAAAACTCCTGAAGAAGATATAAACAGCTACCTTTTTCAACAAGTAGGAACATTTGCTGATTGTAGTCTCTAAGAGCTTTAGTGAATAGAATGCTATGCCTGGAGTCAGGGAGACTCATCTTCCTTAGTTCAAATCCAGCCTCAGACACTGAGTAACTAAGTGACTCTTGGCAAGGCATTTAATCCTGTCTCCCTCAGTTTCTTCATCTACAAAATGAACTAGAGAAGCAAATGGCAAACCACTTGAGTATCTTTGCCAAGAAAACCCCAAATGTAGTCACAAAAAAGTCAAATGCCTGAAAATGACTGAAGAATAATGACATTCTCTCCATAAAAGTGGGTTTTAAGAACAGAGTGAAAGGTTTCAGGCTTCCATGAGAGAGCCCAAGGGAAGAAAGGAGACAAGCAATTACTGGACAGGGTTTCTAGTGGGGGCTACAGGAACACAGTGCCTGGCCCAACTCTGCTACTATTCACCATACACTTTCTTTGCAGTGGCTTGCTTTTGCCCTCACTTCACTTCTTCCACTCTAATATAGCCTTCCCCCTTCTCCATTGTTGTATATGTTCTACTTATCAGGACCTGGTTCCTCTACTTCACCTAATTCTACTTGGACACACTTTTCGAGGTAACACAAGAGGCCTGGCCAATCATTGTTCTTTCTATAGTGCTTTTCCCTTTCTCAAGGAAACCTCATATCATACCTTATAAGGGAAGTACTTGGTGTGTGTTTCACTACAGCTAGTTTAATTCAATGGTTCTCAATCTGGCTTCTGGAGACAAGGGTGGGGGGAGTGAAAGAAGCAGAGGGAGAGAGAGCACTGTATTTAATATAATTGTTTTCCTCTATAATCCTTTGCATTTTATTTCATATAATTAAAAACATGATTCTAAGATGGATTTCATAGGCTTCATCAAATTGCCAAAAGGGTTCATGACATAAACAAAAATGTTTAAGAACCTAGCTTAATAACTCATAATAGCCTCCTTTTGTATACTGTCTTAGGCTTTCAAGAGCCAACTCCATTACATAAATATTAAAAATATATTCATCAAATGATATAGCATATAAACTCATTAAGGGAAAATTAGCTCTTTTTCTTTTTAACAACCAAAGTTGTCTAGAAGTGGGGTTGGATTCCTCTAAACTAGAGGTGGGGGTTCCTACTCTTTGGAGACATTTAAATAAATGCAGAAAACCACTTGTACAATAAGAAGAATTCCTTTTATCTATGGGCTGGACTAGATAGTAGCTGAAGTCCCTTCTATCATTTTTATTTTATTTTGGAATTCTTGGGTCATTCCAATGACCCAGGAATGAGATTAAAATTTTATTGAAATATAGAAATGGCTTCATGGTGTAAAATTTGGGAAAGAAAGAGAACAGAAAGGAACAGAAACCTCAGAATCTACTCGGATCTGGGGTGATTGGGATTCCCCTGACATCTGACCTGTTCCAGGGAACCACTCACAAGTTTTTTTCCTAAGTGAAGAATTACAATAACTCCTTAGATAGTGTAGGAAGGAGCAGGGAGATGCCATGGGTCTGCTTTAGTGCAGACTCTCACTGTTTGATCACTGTATCTAATGTTGTGATAGCACCTTCCTGTCTCTGTGGACAAAGGCCCCATAGCTGCCTCTTAAAAGTTGTTTTATTTTATGCTGATTATATGGTATTCATTAATTAATTTGAACCTCAGTCCCCAAGGAACCTGTTATTTGTTCTCTCATTTGAACTCCCAAACACCTGCAGTAGATTAAACAGATAAAATATTTAGGGGAGTGGGGAACCTATCTCCCTGCCCAGATGTGTCAGACCTTTTCCTCTGTAGTACAGAATCAGGTCTGGAAATTGTCTTCTCTTTCCAGAAATCCCAGTTTCCTAGAGGCAGCCCAGTGCCATAATGGATAAATGACTGGGTTTGGAGTCGGAAAACCCAAGTCCAAATCTAGCCTGAGATGCTTAGTAGCTGAGAGATTCTAGGCAATTCACTTAATTTCTGTTGGTCTCATTTTCCAGCTGTAAAATGGGAGAAATAATAGAACCTACCACTCAGATTTATTGGAAGAAAAAAATGAGTTTAATATTTATGAAATGCTTAGCTCAGGGCACATAGTTGGTATTTACTAAATTACTAAATACATTCCTTCCTGAATTAAACCTCAAAAGATCTTATTTACAGGTGAGGAAATTGAGAGTCAGAGAGGTCAAGGTCACAGAGATTATAAGAAACATCAGGAATTCAAGTCTAAGTGAGCTTTCCCTTTCACTATGTTCCTGCCAACCTGCCTGTACTGCTGTTCATCTTTGAGTCATACCTGGGATCTTCAGGACTATTCTGACTAATGATGCTCTCTGTGAAGCATTGACAGAAACGTAAGTTTGAAAAGTTTTCACATCACACATTTTCTCATTTTATACCCATGAAGATTCCTCTTAGTTGGCTATTTCCCCCATACAGGAAGGAGCACATGGAACAGACATGTCCACTTCAAACATCAAAAATTTGGGGAATTGCTGATCACTTCAAGAAAGAAAATCTGCAATCATGTATGAAATGTTACATCTTTTTGAGAATAACATGCCATTTGAATTAATACGTTCAGCATAATGGGCAATGAAAGGGTCAGGTTTGTGGAAAATGAATTATGTGCACCCTTTTGTGATCTACAGTATGTTCAAAACCCCCAGTCCCTTAACACAAAAACCCCAATGGCTAAAGATAATTCCACCCTGCAAAAAAATGTCTCTAAGCACGCTCCTATGAGAAAGCTAATACTATAGCACAAGAGTTGTTAAGGGGTCTTCATGATTTTTTTCATTTTGGTAACTACATTCAAATATAATAGGTTTCTTTGGTAGTCCTGTGTATTTTTTTATGCATATAAAAACATTGCTCTGAGGAAGGTTCCTTGGGGTTCACAATAACATCAAAGAGATCCATGACACAAAAAAGTTTAAGATTCCCTATTTGAGAGACTATTGATCAAGTACACAGCGTCATGGACTAATCACAAACTTTCTGTCTGAAAAAAAAAATCATGTGACCAGGAGAGAGAGGCAGGGGTGAAGAGAAAATTGGTAACATGACAAATGGCTTGAGTTACCAGAACCCTCTAGGAATCTTTTCAGAATACAATCAAATATTTCACCACAATCCTCCTTCCAGGAAGAAAACAGCAATTTCCATAAAAATACCAAATCATCACCATTTAAAATGAAAATACTTCTTGGAAAAAAATTATTATTCAAAATTTATATTAATTCACTTCTCAGAGAATTAAAGGATTTTGATAATTAAACCATTTTGATTATCGGAAAGTGTTTTCTTTATATCAGGCCTAGGCAGTAAGTTTTGCTAGTACTGGAACCCCCATTTAATGTAAAAGAAAAGTAGACTCTGAGGAGATGAATGATTTCCGCATAGACACATAGCCCAGAAGTGAAGCTAGGCTTTCTGATGCCATGTTTAGTGTTCTAGAGCAGTGGTGTCAAATAGAAATGTGGAAGAAGAGGGAGGGTCACTAAGATACATAGGAATCCATTAGACTCATATGGGCAGTTTTGAAATGTAATATTGTCTATGTTTTATTGTATTTTTATTGAATTTGTTACGTATTTCCTGATTACATTTTAATCTGATTTACAGTGCCTTGGGTGTGTTGTGGGTCACTGTTTGACACCTCTGCTCTTAAGAATGGCTAGGGGAAGGGAAAGAGATGGGTTCTATGTGAAAATGGAAAAAATAGGAGATTTTAACAGGAGAACAAAAGATAGTAATGGCAGAAATCAGCAATTAATCCAGGAAGGCACCCTAGAAGCGAGTGACAATGTGTTGACATTAGGGCGAACCCCTGCTCATTCTACAAAAATTGTCAGAGGTGAAGAGACCAATGTAATGCTGGAATTAGTTATTTTCAAGTAGAAAAAGAAATAGACATGAACTACTTTTGTCACTTTACTTACCAGTTATGCATGACTCTTCATTTTCTCTCCATTCCCCTCCCCAGATTAAAGCTCTGTATGCAGGTTCATCAGAACTTAAAAGATGAGAAATCACACAGAGATAACATTATTCATCCTACCGGGACTGACAGATGACCCACACCTGCAGGTCTTGATTTTTATCTTTCTGTTTCTCAACTACTTTTTGAGTGTAACTGGGAATCTGACCATCATCACCCTCACCTTGATGGATCCCCACCTGAAAACCCCCATGTATTTTTTTCTGCGAAACTTCTCCTTTTTAGAAATCTCAATCACAACTTCCTGCATTCCCAGATACCTCTACAGCATATCAACTGGAGATAAAATGATTTCTTATAATTCCTGTGCCACACAACTGTTTTTTGTCATCTTTCTTGGAGCAGCAGAGTTTTTCCTTCTGGCTACCATGTCCTACGATCGCTATGTGGCCATCTGCAAACCTCTACATTACACAACAATCATGAACAGCAAAGTGTGTAACCAACTCCTGGTGAGTTCTTGGCTGGCTGGACTCATGATCATCCTCCCACCACTTAGCCTGGGACTTCAGTTGGAATTCTGTGACTCCAATGTTGTCGATCATTTTTACTGTGATACATTTCCTATGCTACAGATTTCATGCACAGACACACAGTTGATAGAGGGAGTGGTTTTAATTGATGCAATATTGACACTCATCATCACCTTACTCTTAGTAGTTCTGTCTTATGCCTTCATTGTCAGGACCATTCTGAGATTCCCCTCTGCCCAGCAAAGGAAAAAGGCTTTTTCTACTTGTTCCTCCCACATGATTGTCGTCTCTATCTCCTATGGTAGTTGCATCTTCATGTATATCAAATCTTCTGCAAAAGAAAAAGTGGCTTTGAACAAGGTGGTGTCAGTTCTCATGGCCTCTGTTGCCCCTGTGATGAACCCATTTATTTACACCTTGAGGAACAAACAAGTCATACAAGCCTTTAAGAACTCAATCAAAAAGATAGCAATTTTCACAAAGCTGTAAGAGACTATGGCGCTTAAGATGCCAAAAGATAAAAGAAAAGCTTTCCCTCTTCTGCAACCCTTTGCCATGTTTCTTGTTACTTATCTTACCCTAGAGTTTATAGCATTTAAGATTTTCCTCAGTATTTTCTCATAAAGGGAGAAACACCCCCCCCACCCTCCACACACATACTGGTCCACTGATAGAAGTCTCTCTTCCTCCTTTTTGTTATGACCTATCATGCTTTCTGGATTTTTTTCTCATCTGCCTGCCAGACACCACTCCCATATCAGCTACTTCTATAATCCATTATCTCAAGTTCACCTATACTCTTAGACAGATTCATGAGATGGATAAGGGAATTAATTTGGAGTCAAGAAGAACTGAATTCAAATTCTTCACCAAACACTTATTCTGAAAAAATAATGGATCATAGGTTCATATGCTTAGAGGGCTAAGGGAGCTTAGAGGCTATGTAATCTAACCCCCCAAATTGTCAGTCAGTAAGTCAACCAATAAGCATTTATTAAGTGACCACCTGTACTAAGGTTTGGGGATATGGAGGGGGGGAAGGCAAAACACAGTCCCTACTTTCAAGGAGCTCACATTTTAATGAAATAGAAAAAAACAAATAAATATGTATAAAATATACACAGGACAAACAGAAAATAATTGACAGAAGGAAGGGACTAGAATTATGATGAGTTGCAAAAGGCAATAAAGAGCACTGAAGTGTATTAAGTAAGTAATGGAGATGTGGTCAGATATGCACTTTAGGAAAATCACTATGATGAATGAATAGAGGATGGACTGGAGTGGGGAGAGACTTGTGGTAGGCAGATCCACCAGTTCACTTATTACAGTAGTCCGATAGTGAAGTGATGAAGGTCTACACCTTCACTGGTGTAGATGGTGACACTAACAGAGGATATGGGGGGAATATTCAAAAAATATTACAAATGTGAAATTCATAAGACTTGATAACATTTTAAAGGAGGTTAGAGATAGTGAGGATTTAAAGATGACACCTAGCTTGCAAATCTGGTGGACTAAGAGAACAGTTGTGTCCTTGACAAAATAGGGGATTTTGGAAGGAGGGAGGGCTCAAAAGGTAGATGATGAATTCAGTTTTAGACATGTTGAGATTAAGGTATCTATCAGATATCCAGTATGAGATATATGAAAGGCAGTTGAAGATGGGAAACTGGAGATCAGCAAAGTGATTAGAGCAGGATAGGTAGATTTGAGAATCATTGGCATAAGGATGATAATGAAATCCATGTGAATTGTTAAGATCACCAAGTGGTATAGTGGGAGAAGAAAAGAGGACACAGGACAACTTCCTGAGGGATACCTACGGTTAGTGGGCATGGCCTGAATGAGAATTCAGAAAAGAAGACTAAGGAGTGGTCTGGTAGGTAGGAGGAGAACAAGAAGGGACATGAAAGGGGCGGCTAGATGGCACAGTGAATAGAGCACCAGCCCTGGAGTCAGGAGGACCTGAGTTCAAATCCAACCTCGGACACTTAACACAAAAACCTAGCCGTGTGACCTCGGGCAAGTAATTTAACCCAAATTGCCCTCCAAAAAGCAAAAAAAAAAAGTGACATGAAAATCAAGGTAGAAGAATGCATCAAGGAGGAGAAAGTGATCAACAGTGTCAAAGTTTGCAAATAAATCAAGGAAAATGAAGACTGAGAAAAGACCCATAGATATAGCAATTAGAAGATCCTGGAAACTTGAGGCATTTCAGTGGAATGATGAAGTCAGAGGCTACATTGTAGGAGGTTATGAAGAAAATGAGGGGAGAATAAGTGAAGAAATGTTATTGTAAATAGCCTTCTCAAAAGTTTAACACAAAGGACAAAAGAGATTTAGGACAATTGGTAGGAAGGATGGAAGAATCAAGTGAGGGTTTTTGAGAATCATGAAGACATAGGAATATTTCTAGGCTGCAAGAAAGGAGCCAGTAGAGATGGAGAGATTGAAGTTAAGTAAGAGAGTGGGCACGTTTTCTTTTTTCATTCACTAGGAGTGGATACAGGCTATGTAGAAGGTGCTCCTGATTAAAGTCTATAGGAAGGGAATTCACTTGCTAGCTATCCAAAATTTATTTTCCCTCTGTGATTACTATAACCACCTGCCATTAGCAGGAAGTGAGTAGACTGGTGTGTAATATCTTTCTATTTCTAAATCTGATACTATAATTCTTTGATCCAATAACTGTCCCAAAAGGAAATTATACCTCTCTAGAGAATGAAAATTCATCTCCATGGAAGTCAAATGTATTTCTCTTACCTGTGAGAAGTAGTGTGGGCATGAGAGCTATCTTGCCTCTTTACTGAGGCAGGTGTAAGTCACTTCTCTTATTTTATGTGTGAAAAAAATAAAGACTGGGCTTTAAAAAACATATTTAGCTTACTTGTGTTTAAGTAGTTTACCTGAAGGCTCTTTGTCTTTTCTATAATGGCCAATATAAGAACCAAAATCTGCAGTTGCCTGTGGAAACCTAAGGAAAGGAGAAGAAAAGGGGGCATCAAATTAAAAACAACAAAAGGAATATAATTTTATATAACTCTGAAGTTTTATAATTTTATATAACTCTGAAGTTTCACTTCATATCCAGTGAGTTGGTAAGGATGATAACATAGTCAATATGGAAGGGACTATAGGAAGACAGATGAAATAATACACATTGGTGGAAGTGATAATTAGTCTCACTCTTCTGGAAAATAATTTAAACTATGCTGCAAAACTTTAAACTGTTATTGATCTTGGACTCATGGATAACATTAGCCATGAGGAGGGCAACATGTGCATTATTTTTCATTGATCTGAGGTTGTCATTCTCCTCAATGAGGAAATCAGGCTTGTACTGCTTCAGTCATGCCCTACCTCAGATTTCTGATGAAAAATTTTGTTAAGCTCATCTCTAAAGGGCCCTCTCCAACAGGGTCCAGGAGAATTGGAAGAGACTTTAAAAAATGTATCAGAGTACAGACATGAATAAAGCATGGGGCAGGTAGTTATGAGCTTCATATGAGCAGTAATGCTAAACAACAAAGAATGATAGAAAGATTACAAACAGTTGAGAGGCTAGTATGCAAGTCTCATTGGATCATTGGCCATAGGCATTCTTCTTACTAACATTTCAACTCAACTGATTACAACTGAATCAATGCCAAGGGGGCTCTTCTTTTTCCTTCTGTCCCTCTCTCTGTAAAGAATATGCATAGAATTATCTTTTTAATATGGTAAAATAAAAAGATATCCAAAAGCAAGAGCAAGCACTTTTCAATGTGGGCAAGTTATAAACTTTGTTTAATTAACTGAGGAAAAAATGAGTAATTCACTCTTTGATGTAGTTCCAGAAATTTAAGGAACAAGAAAGAAATTAAAGGTATAAAGACAGGTAAAGAGGAACTAAAACTATTCCTTTTTCCAGATGACCTGATTATTTTCTTAGAAAACACTAAGGAATAAGCAAAGAAATTAATGAAGAGGTAGCTGACCAAACTACCAAGCTTTCTGGGTACATTGGAACTTTCCAACACATAGACAATAAATGTAATTATAAAGTCACTTCTGTCAGAACCGAGCAAAAGGCCAATCTTTACAGAATTCTAGAGTAAAATAGTAAGCAGTTCAGGGAATACAAACAAAAGATAAAGATCCAAATGAAGACTAAACAATGAAAACCTAAATAATTACTGGGCCAAAACACAAACCATAGTAATAATTAATAATTATGAGAAAGGAAATGATAATGATGAAAAAAACATAGCTAAAGTTCTGGGTTGTAGCTAAAGCAATTCTAAAGGAAAAAAATTATAGTCCTAAAAATACATTCAACAAAATAGAAAGATAGAATACTAATAAAGTTAATATGCATTTTTATTAGAAAGCTTACAAATAAGCCTAAAAGGAGAAAAAAATAAATGAAATAGAAAAAAATTATCCAAATAAATTGTAAGACTAAAAGTTAGTTCTTTTAAAAAGATGAATAAAATTGAAAAAGAAAACCTTTAGCTAATGTGATTACAAAAAAGAGGGAATAAAATCAAGTCAACAAAATAGTATATAAGCAAGTTGAAATCACAACAAACTAAAAAAATAATAAAAATAATTATCAGAATTCATGCTACATAATTATATGCTAAAAAAACTGAAAACACTAAAGAAGAAGAGAAATATCTTCAAATATAGAAAATTCTCAAACTAACAGAAAACCAAATGGCAATATCAAATAAACAAACTCAGAAAAAGAAATACAACTCAGTAAAGGAAACAAAAGGAGAAAAAGAGTTGGTCCTGATGGACTGACAAGAGAATTTTATCAAATTTTTTAAAACAAATTAGTACCCAGACTACAAGAATTGTTCTTAAAAATTGAGAAGGAAAGTACCCTAACAGATTCCTTTTGTGGGACAAATATAGTCCTAATACCTAAACCCATTAAGGACAAAGAAATGGAAAACTATTGACCAGCATGATCAATGAATATTGATTCAAAAAAATTAAAAAAAAAACCCTGTCAAACAATCTACAATAATTTATCCAACAAATCATTTATCATAACCAAGTTGGAGGTCTACCAGAGATTCAAGGATAGTAAGCATTAGAAAAACAATCAACATAATTAGTCATATTAAAACAAAAATTATTATTTATATCAGATCACATGGAAAAAATTTTTGACAAAGCATAACATTCATACTAAAAAACCTACAAAGCATAGGAACAGAGGGACCTTTTTAACATAATAAAAATATTTATCTAGCAATTGGGATACACTAAAAACTTTACCAATATATATAGTAACAAAGCAAGGATATTCATTCTTCCACACTACTTTTTGATAAAGTTCTAGAAATGCTAGCAATAGTAATGTGATGAGAAAGAAATTTTAAATATAAAGATAAGTCGAGAAGAGATAACATCATCACTATCTGATGATGATATGATGGTATATTTGTAATATCCTTGAAAATAAGTAAAGATACTAATTGAAGCAATTAATATCCTTTAACAAAATTCAGGCTACAAAATAAACCTTTAAAACCCAACAATCAATCAATAACAGTTATGTAGCAGGCTCTATTAAGACCGGGGATACAAAAAGAGGTAAAAGACTGTCCCTGCCCTCAAGGAGCTTACATTCTAGCAGGTAAACAAATATATATATAAAGCCAGTTATATACAAGAAAAATAGGAAATAATTAACAGAAAAAAGGAACTAGAATAAAGGGAGCTTAAGAAAGACTTCCAGTGAATGAAGGAATTTTAGTTGGGACTTAAAGGAAGGTAGGGAGATCAGTAGTTGAAGGGATAATATTGGAGGCACAGAGGTCAGCCAGAGAAAATGCCTAGAGCTGAGAGATGTAGTGTGTTGTTTACATAACAGCCAGGAGGCTAATATCACTGGATCAAAGGCTATATGGTAGAGAATAACCTGTAAGAAGGCTGGAAAGGTAGGAGGGGTCTAGGTTATGAAAGGTTTCACATGCCAAACAGAGCATTTTTCATTTGATACAGAATGTCTTTATAATAATAACAATAAAAGATGCAATATGCCAGCCACATCAATAAAAGAGAATGATTTGGGGGAGCAGTGGGAAGGAGCAGGGGCAGGAGTTGGAAAGTCGTCATTTTCTTGGGACCCAAACTTCCACTGTGAGTGGGAGAGTAGCTCCCAACTACAATGTGCTATAGTTAGAGCTCTTTCCTTCTCTGAGAATCTTATCTCCTCAATTGCTTTTTAGCAAGAGCATTTCCAAAAGTACACTTCTACTCGCAAAGGTTAGCAGTTAATGTGAGTTATGAGGACAGGGTAAGAGGTTTCAGGTTACCATAGAAGAGCCCAAGTGAAGAAAGAAGATATAGGATTCCTGGTTGGAGTCTCTAGTGGGGGATACAGAAATGGAGTCTGGCCCACTCTGAGACTATCCATTCTTCTTTTTCTTTGGCTGTCTTTGCCTGTCTTCAATTCTTTAAGCTCCACATAACCTCCTCTTTTCCAGCTTTGTTCAACTTCTACTTATCTCATCAGGATTTGGTTTCTCTGTTTCACCTAATTTGATTTGAACAAACTTTTTAAGGGGAGTCAAGAGCCTTGGTCAATCATTGTTCTTCCTGTAGCTTCTTTTTTTTATTTCTCAAGGAAACCTCATATAGAAATTAGCATATAGAAACTTCATACAAGAAGTACTTGGTGTGGCTTTATTTTCATAGTTAGTTTAACACAATGGTTCTCAGTCTGGCATCTGGAGACTATGTTTGTAAATTATAGTTAGCTAGGTAACTACATTTAATATAATTGATTTCCTTATAATCCTATGTACTTTATTTTATGTATTTAAAAACATGATTCTGAGAAGGGGTTCATTACCAAAGGGGATCAAGATATAGACAAAAATGTTTAGGAATCTAGTTTAACACCTCATGGTAACATCCCTTTCCAAAACCATCTTGGGCTTTCAAAGCCAGCTACACGATATAGCACATAAATTCATAATAGGGAAATTAACAACTTTATATCATTTTGATAAGTAGAGTTATCCAGAAATAAAATTGAATTCCTCTAGAACAGAAGCTAGATGTCAGCTATGTGGTAAAATGGACAGAGTGTCAGGCCTAGACTCAGGAAGATTCATGTCCTTGAATTCAAATCTAGTGGCAGACACCAGCTATACAACCCTAGGTAAGTCACTTGACCCTGTTTGCTTCAGTTTTCTCATTTCCAAAGTGAACTGAAGAAGGAAATAGCACACCACTCTGGTATCTTTTCCAAGAAAATTCCAAATGGAGTCACAAAGAGTTAGACACTACTGAAAACCAAACGAACAATAACAAAGACTAAGAGTGGGGGGCTAATTTTGAATATTTTTGTATAAACACATTCATCTGTGGAGCCCACGGACATCTTATTCCCAAAGGATAAAGAAGGCATTGAGGAGTCACAGGCTGCACTGCTGGAAGGAATGGTCAAGGTATGTGATGAAAAACCCACTGAAATATACATGTGTCACTATGGAATTAAACTTGGGAGAGAAAGAGTAGAGGAAGGAATGGAATACCTCAGCATCCTCTGGGCTATAGGGTGATGGGGATTCCCCTGATATCTGACCTATCCAGAGAATCTCCTACAGATTTTCTCCTGAGTTAAACTTCAAAATGATTCCTTACATTAGTGGTGTCAAACACAAAAAGAAAAAGGGAACAATTAATCTGTTATGTAAGGATCCAAGTGGGCCAGCATATTGACTTAGTTTTACAATACACCTACATTTTATTGCATTTTTAAATTTTTAACATATTTTCCAATTAGATTGAACTCTGGTTTGATCGCCAGCTTTATGTTTAATGTGTCTGCCTTAAACATAAATGTTTAATGTGACCGAGACTACGAATAAGCCAGGGGTCTGCTCTACCACAGGACGTTCATTGATTGATCATTGTATCTAATGCTAGGATGAAACCTTCCTGTCTCTATGGACACAGGCCCCATGGCTGCTTTTTTAATGTGTGTTTTTTTTATTTAATGCTGATTATATGGTAGATTCATTAGTAATTTTGAACTTCCATCCCCAAGGAACCTTATGTTTGTTCTCTCACTGGATTTCCCCCAAACAGCTTCAGCAGATTGAGCAAATAAGATTTAGGAGGGAAAACACATCTCCTTGACCAGATGTGTCAGTCCTTTTTCTCTGAGGTACCCAGAGTCAAGTCTGTATGTTGCCTTCCCTTTACAGGGGTCCCAATTTCCTTTTAACTGCAGGGCAAGATTTCTGACATTTAACATGAGACCAGATCTCTGATCCAAAGTCATTGTATAATTACTTAGGAGAAAGAAGGATGGCCCAGAAACATGAAATGTCCTGGGACAAAACAATCAGTCACAGAACTTCCTGTGAATGTAAGGTTCTAGGTACCAGAGTGTGACCAAAAGTATCCATAGAATTAGGGTTGCTGAATTAAATATATAATGAATATTAGAGATCATTCAATCCAGTTTCCTTATTTACAGGTGAGGAAATTGAGACTTAGGGAGATCAAGGTCCCAGAAATCACAAGTAGCAACTGAAATTCAGGTCTCAATGGGCTTCCTAGAAAGTCAACAGAAATGTGCTGAAAGACTCAATTCATAAGCTAAGCATTCCATGGTGTGGTATGACCTAGGCAATATTTCACTGTATTCCTGCCACCTGCCTATACCATTCATCTGTGAACCACACCAAGGACCTTTGGGGTTATTCTGGCCATTGATGCTATCCATGAAGCGCTATCAGAAACGTAAGTATGAAAAGATTTTCCACATCCCACATTTTCTCACTTTGTGTCCATGAAGATTACATTTCCTTTACTATTTTCTCTATAGAAAAAAACAACTTGTGAAGTGGCATTGGCTATTCCAGGGAGAGAATTAACAATCATTTCTGAGATGTCATTTCTTTGCTTAGACTAACAAGACATTTGAACTTTACAATCTCATTGTAATAGATGATTATGGGGTCAGTTTTGGTGAGACCAGATTGTGTGTGTTCTTCTATGACCTTCGGGGTGTCAAAAAGTCCCTCTTGGGAAAATACCACTCACAGGCAGCCCACTTACAGAAACTGTGTAATTGAAGTTAATTTCATTTCAGGAAAAAAATCTCTTCTTTAAAAACATGCACCCCTGAGAGGGTTGAAGCTTTAACATAGTGGTTCTTAAGCTATTGTCTAGGAATTTGTTTTTTAAGATATTTTGATAGCCATGTTTCAATATAATTGGTTTATTTTGCAATCCTATGTATTTTAAATTGGGCACTTAAAACATTACTCTGAGAAGGGATCTATAGGTTGCTTCACAATGTTGTCACTGCTGCTGTTTGCTGCCAAACAAAAAGAGTTAAGAATCCCAGCTTTAAGAGCTTATTGGTCAATTACACAGAAAGATGGACTCATTACAAATTTTCTGTCTGAAAAAAAATCTCAAGTGACAGAGACAGAGACAGAGAGAGACACAGTAAGATATTGGAGACAAAGACAGAAGCAGAGAAACATAACTAATAAGTGATTTCAGTAACAAGAACAGGACACTGTCTCAGAAGTTTTTTAAGTATTTCATAAAAGTGCTCACTATACATCCCTATAAAGAGAAGGAATTGGAGCATTTCTCATAAAAATAACAAGATATTCACCAGTCAAAACAAAGATAGACCTTGGAAGAAACCATTAACAGCTATTCAAACTTTTTTGTTAATTCACTTATCAAAGGATGAAAGGTTTTACAGTAATTAAGAACCTGAGGGATGTTCTAGAGAATCATCACCCCATTTAAGAGATAAAGAAACTAAGACCCTGAGAGATGAAGTGACTTGCACAGGATTACAGAATTTATAAGGAAGTAGAGAATAGATGAGAAAGGAGGTCTTCTGGCTTCTCATAAACATCTTTTCAGACATAACAGCTCCCAGAGAAAAGGTTTCTACTCAATGAGACACAGGTTCCAAAAATTTTGTAAGAAGAAATTGGGCAGAGGACCACACCCAAGATCTTTTTGAATTCTTGGACAGAAAGGGGAAAAGCTCAGGTGGCCTGGGTAACTAAAGTAGTTGGAAGCATAAACAGTGGGGGAAAGTACATTAAAAGAGAAACAGGAAGAGCCCAGACAATCTGCATATTCCCTCTGATATTGCTTATGGTCAGCCCTTTTTACCCTCTGAGGTCAAATATTCCTAACTCTGTCTTAAGGAGGTCTCTCAGGAAAAGATGTTGGGGAAAATACCACATGTGAGAAAGCATAGATTTATAAAAGCAAAGTAATGATATGGGGAGCAGAAGGAGAAACAATTAGCACAAAATAATCATTAGAATCAACATAACATACATTTAAAAATTAGAAAGTGGGGGCGGCCAGGTAGCACAGCGAGTAAGAGCACCGGCTCCAGTGTTGAGAAGACCTGGAGATCGAATCCCGGGCTCAGATACTTAGCACCCACCCAGAAACACCTGGCCGTGTAACCTTGAGCAAGTTACTTAACCCCAGTTGCTTAGGGGCGGCCAGGTGGCTCAGCGAGTAAGAGCACCGGCTCCAGTGTCAGCATGACCTGGATCAAATCCGGCCTCAGATACTCAGCACCACACCCAGAAATAACTGGCCGTGTAACCTTGAGGAAGTTACTTAACCCCGATTGCTTTAAAAATAAAATTAGAAAGTGCTTTGTTTGCAGCAGCCTGAGAAGTACTTGCTACAAGTGTGTGAACCCCCATTTCACACGAAAGGAAGGGTGGGTTTGGAGAAACTGAGAGACTTCTACCTGGTCACATACCAGTAACAGTCAGGTCATGAACCTAGGTCTCCTGACTCCATGTCCAGTTCTATAGACTGTGTTTGAGGAAAGGAGGGATGGAAGGCTCTGTGAAAAAAAGAAACATTTTGACAAGGGACCATATTTGAGAGAGTAAAATATATTAATTCCCAAAAGACCCTGAAGCAATTGCTGGAGGTAAAAATCCTGGGAAAATGTAAGTTACTTGCCTCCCTTTTGCCACTAACTTCCTTTGCTCCCCTTATTTTATTTCCATAATCTTTCCTGATCCAAAATCTTCCTCTCTGTTTTCTGTGCAGGTTCATCAGAATTCAGAAGTCAGGGATGAGAAATCACACAGGGATTACATTATTCATCCTGCGAGGACTGACAGATGACCCACAGCTCCAGGCTTTCCTTTTTGTCTTTCTATTTTTCAACTACATGTTGAGTTTAACTGGAAACCTCATCATCATCACCCTCACCTTGGTGGATGTCCACCTGAAAACTCCCATGTATTTTTTTCTCAGAAACTTTTCCATCTTAGAAATCTCACTCACAACTTCTTGTATTCCCAGGTACCTCTATAGCCTATCAACAGGGGACAATACCATTTCCCATGATGCTTGCTTCACCCAAATATTTTTTGTCATCTTTCTTGGGGCAGCAGAGTTCTTTCTTCTGGCCACCATGTCCTATGACCGCTATGTGGCCATCTGCAAACCTTTGCATTACACAACTATCATGAACAACAAAGTCTGCAACCAGCTCCTGCTGAGTTCTTGGGTGGCTGGGCTGATGATCATCCTCCCACCACTCAGTCTGGGCCTCCAACTGGAATTCTGTGATTCCAATGTCATTGATCATTTTGGCTGTGATGCCTTTCCTATGCTAGAGATTTCATGCACAGACACACAGTTCATAGAGAAGATAGCTTTGATTGATGCTATATTAACGCTCATTATTACATTGCTCTTAGTGATTCTCTCTTATGCCTCCATTGTCAGAACTATTCTGAGATTCCCCTCTGCCCAGCAAAGGCAAAAGGCCTTTTCTACTTGTTCATCCCACATGATTGTTGTCTCCATCTCATATGGAAGCTGCATCTTCATGTACATTAAATCTTCTGGAAATGAAAAAGTAGATTTGAACAAGGCAGTGTCAGTTCTCATGGCTTCTGTTGCCCCCGTAATGAACCCCTTCATTTATGCCCTGAGGAACAAGCAAGTCATACAAGCCTTTAAGGACTCAGTCAAAAAGATTGCAATTCTCACAAAGCAGTAAAAGATGCCAAATGCTAAAATTAAAGTTCAGGATGCCAAATGTTAAAAAGAAAAACTCATCAGGATTCTGTAAACCTGAATAATTTTTCTTGCTAATAAACTTTTCTAAAGCTGGAGTTTAATGGCGTTTAATCTTAACACAGCCCATTCCCTCATGCAAGAAGAAACATATACAAACATGTGCACACATAGACACATACCCATACACGTGTGCAAATGGGACAAATACAGGCATGCACACATGTGATCACATGTATATACACACATTGAGAGAGAGATAAAAGTCTTCCCTCCATTTCTGTCAGAATTTGTAATGCTTTCTGGTATCTGACTCACCTCTCCTCCCGTCCCTACTGCCCAGTCCAGCTACTTCCTAACTCATTGTCTGCTCACTCAAACTCTCAAACAGATGAGGGTGATGGAAAAAGGGCTGTTCTGGCAGTTTAGAAGACCAAGGTTCAACTACATCCTCAGCCATTTACCATTACTCTAGCAAGTCACCAGAATGTATCTTAGAGACCATATGATATAAACTTCTCATCTTATACATAAGGAAACTCGGAACCAGAATTTTGGAATGACTTGCTCAAATTTCATACAAGGCAGTAAATAACAGAGCTGAATTTTGAAGCCAAGGTCTCTGCCTCCAAATCCAGTATTTTCTCTTCTGCATTGTACCATCTCTCCCTTTCCAGCACTGAAACCATAATCAAGTCAATTCTGCCATTATCACTCAAACAGCTGTTTCAATCTGATCCCATATGTTTCATATGGTTGACTTTTCATACCGAAACATCCTTCCCTGGCCACCACTCCCCTGTATATGTTGTCTTTATTAGAATGTAAGTACTTTCTGATCAGAGACTATCCTATTTTGTGCTATGTGTTTATCTTATATATTTTTGTGTCCTCATTTCTCACCATGGTGCCTGGTATGTAGTAGGTGTTTAATAATTACTTTTTCATTCATTCACTGTAAATGAATACAAAACATACAAAGCCTATGGAGAAGGAGTTAAATTTGTAGCAATCTTGGTTTTCCTTCTATAGGAACCTTAACCGTGTATAAAGGGGAATGAGGTAGGTGGATTTAATGGTCTAAAATGTTCCTTTGGCTTCTAAATCTATGATATTATCATACTATGATTCTGCAATTTTATGACATTCTCTACAGTAAAGTAGGGCTCTCTAGAAAATGAGATATCATCTCTCTATATAACTCAAATGTAGCTTCCTGGGGGTAGTAGTATGGTCATAAGAACTCTCTTGACTTCTTATTGACAGAGGACTAAGCATTTTCTATTTGTGTTTTCTGTGCTGTAAAATAAAGGTCATCAATTAAAACATCACCTATAATGGCCCTTTATTTTTTTGAGCAGCGAATACAAGAGTCAGAGGTTAAGGCTGCCAGTTGAAATACTAGCCAGGGAAAGTAGAAATGCAGCTGATCAAAAACCATATAAAGATTATCTAATTTGCAAATAAAGAAATATAATTACATAAGACTCTAAAGTTCCATCCAATATCTAGCAAGTTGGCAAAGGTGAAAACACAATCAATGTAGTAATGGTATGCCAAAACAGGTATATTAATACATATTGGTGGAAATGTCTGTTTGACCAGTATTGTTAATATGCATCCAAAAATTTTAACTAAAATCTTGTCAAAAGGAATATAGAAATATGTCCAAATAGTCATTCACAATGACTAAGTTAGCAAGCAAGAGTTGTCAACATGATTAATTATATCAAAGGCAAAAAGTTACTAAACTACATGATTAACTCAAAAAAAGGCAGAAAAAGTCTTTCATAGAGCACTATACTCATTTGTTCTTTAAAAAATAAAGAAAGCACTATATCAGTGAGGAAACACTAGAATCTTTACTAATAAAGGAGCAAATACATAATTTCTAATTTCCCTTCTATGATTTAATAAAGTCTTACAAAGGCAATAAGACAACAGAAAAAAAAATTCAAAGCATAATGATAAACAAAGAGGATATAAATATCTGAGGGAATACAGAAAATGAGATAAACAATAGCTTCAAGAAAAGTTTCAGAATAAAAATAAATCAAAATAAACAATGCTATATAAGTAAAAATGAAAAATATAGTCATAGAAAAATAAGTCCCATTCAAAACAACCACAGTACATATTAAAATATTTTTAACAAGCCCGCTAAAGTAAAAAAAATACTTTGAGAGTTTCAGTTACAGAAAGGTTTTTAAATAGACCAAAAAAAGACAACTTAAGTTGCTGGAAAAATAATAATTAGTGCTCTTGCCTGGGCCATGCCAAAAAAGATAAAATTCTTCAGGTGACTAGGAGAAAAACCTTCAAATATAAAGTAAAGTAAAGATAACACAAAATTATTCTTCCCCAACCAGAAACAGCAGGAGAGAATGGAATAATGCATTCCAAAGAGCAAAGAAACTAAAGATAAAACACAAGGTAACTTACCCTGCAAAAGTGAACCTAATCATTAATGTAAAAAGAAGAAATTCAAAAAATTACTAGAAAAGAAAGAAAGACATTAATTCTTTTATTTTCATGCATGGCAAAAAAGAAATATATATATATACAAAAAAGGTTAAAAGATATGGAAACTAGGGACAACAACAAAATTTGTGAGAATATACAAGGAGACAAAGTTGAAAGCAGAAGTCAAATAGAAGTGATGATAAACAGGCCTGAAACATTTGGGGCTGGGGCAGGGATATGAAAGAGGAAGGGAAGAGGAGAGAGATAGAGAGACAAAGACAGAGAAAAATATTACATAATGGGAGTGCATATAAAGTGAGGAAGAATGGGAAAATGTGAGGAACATTAATGAAAGTCAAAAGCTCACAATGAAAAGAAAATCATTCCTGTAGTCTAATAGGAAGAAGATAGCCCACAGAAGAATGAGAGAGGAGAAAAGGGAGAGATTAATACAAAGGGAAAGAAAGTGGAAAAGTTGTTTCAGTGATGGTAAGGGGTACCACTAAGGAATGATTCTGTAGGAAAAGAGAAATTCTATGAAGGGATCTTATTTTACAAATGTGGACCTTACAATAAGTATAAACTGGAGAGGATTCACACTTAGACAACTGACCCTATCCCAGAAGAAAAGGAATTGGAGTTCCTTCAGGCAACTGATACTAAGAAGAGTGAAAGTTCATGGACCCAGGAATATTTAGTTTTTTTGGTTTTTTTTTGGGGGGGGGTTGGTTTTTGGAGGGCAATTGGAGTTAAGTGACTTGCCCAAAGTCACATGGCCAGCAAGTATATCAAGTGTCTGAGGCTGGATTTGATATCATTAGGGTGATAGAGAAAAACATGGGGAATTAATTATGAATTTTGCAATAAGACACAGAAAATTACCTATCATGGAGCTATGTCTTCTCTTTCAGAAATTGGCACTCCTAAAAATGAGTCAGCAAAAAAAGAAGACTGAGGCAATATATACAGGGCAATAACATAGAAACTATTTAGAAGTGGGAGCCCAAAATAGGTATCAGAGAAGCTTTAATTCTATGAAGAATATAGAGACTAAAGAAGAATAAGGGCCATAAATGAAAGAATAAAATTCTAGAATACACAGAAAGAGAAGACGAATAATAAAGAGTATGAGAGAAAGAAATTCTTTTTAGAAAACGATGATGAAAATGAAATTTTAAGCCCTAACAAAGAAGTTGAGGGGGAAGAAAATAGTAGGCATTTTACTTAACTGAGAGGAGGAAAAAAAGGTGAAAGAAATAAAAACTAGATAAAAGCAAGGAGAAAGATAGTAGTAAGTTAAAACTAGGGAAAGGAGTAACAAATAGAAGGCAAGGAGTGAAAGGAGGAAGCAGAAAGGAGGAAGGGTGCCGGAAAGAGCTGGTTGAAATAGGGTTGCCTTAAAGAAAATTATGCTGCAATAACACAAGAGACATAGGACTGTGTTTACAGAGTAAGAAGGGAAATTGTATATAGAAATAAAAATACAATATTAGAAGCAAGTAGAGAAAAACATCAATTTAATTCTCACAACTTTAAAAATGAACTCATCAAACAATACAATAAAATTAAAAAGTGATAGAATGCACTTTTTAAGAAGCCAACTTTTTTGCTTACAAGAAACAAATTTAGGAAATAAAAAATTGAGACAGAATTTTTAAAGGAAGGCTGGAAACAAATTTTACTATGCATCAGGCAAGTCTAAATAAATAGAAGTTATAATGACACTATCAAATTGAGCAAAATAAAATCCCAACATAAACAAGGATAAACAAGGAAACTACATTACACTGGAAAGGTAATAGTAACAACAAATAAATATCAGTATTAAACATATATGCTCCCAATGCCTTAGCATATAAATTCACAAAATAAACTTAACTAAACAACAAGAAGACAAAGACATTAATGTAACAATGGAAGGAGATTTCAGTGTCCTCTCAGTTTCAGATATATCTAATGCAAAGATAAGTACAAGGAAAAATATAGGATTAACTATATTTATGTAGAAAACAAAGCTAAAGCAATCCACCAATCACTTCCTGAAAGAGATCCCAAAATGAAAACTCGAAAGAATATTGTATACCAAATTCCAGAATTATCAAGTCAAGGAGAAAACACTGCAAGCAGCCAGAAAGAAACAGTTTATGTATTGTGGAACCTCAGTCAGGATTACACAGGATTTAGCAGTTTCTACATTAAAGAATCTAAGGGCTTGGAATATGATATTTCAGAATGCAAAGGAGCCTGTATTACAACCAGTAATCAACTACCCAGCAAAATTGAGGGAGAAAGAGAGACATTCAAGGGAAGAAGGAACTTTCAATCATTCCTGATGAAAAAACCGAAGCTGAACAGAAAATACAATCTTCAAATACAAGACTGAAGAGAAACATAACAAGATAAACAGGAAAGAAAAAAAATATGTTATTCAATAAGGACAAAGTGTTTACATCCCTACATGAGAAGATGATACTTGTAACTCTAGAGAACTTTAGATGGAGTATACATAGACAGAGGGTGGGGGTATAAGTTGATTTTGATGTGATGCTAAAAATTAATTAATTAATTAAGGGGTGAAAAAAATTATTGTACTAGAAGAAGAGGAAATGGAGGGGCATAATAGGGTAAATTATATCACACAAAGAGGTACAAAGAACTATTACACCAGAGGGAAAGAAAGGAAGGAGCCAGGCATTTTTTAAACCTTAGTCTCATTGACTTAAAGAGATAATAACATACACAATCAGTTGTTTATAGAAATCTATCTTACTCTATAGGAAAGTAGGAGGAGAAAGGGGAAAGAAAAGGGAGGGAGGCTAATAGAAGTGAGGGCAGACAGAGAAGGGAGGCAGTGGTCAAAAGAGAAACACTGGTGAGGAGGGAAAGGGTGAAACGTGAGAGAAAAGTATAAACAAATGGAAAATAGGATAGAGAGACAGACACAGAAATCATAACTGGGAATGTGAATGGGAAGAACTCTACCATAAAACAGGAGCAGGTAGAAGGGTGGATTAAAAAACATAATCCTACAATATGTTATTTGCAAGAAACACATTTGAAACACAGAGATACACACAGAGTAAAGGGGAAAAGCTGGGACAGAATATATTACACTTCAACTGAAGTAAAAAAAAAAAACACACAAGTAGCAATCCTGATCTCAGACAAAGCAGAAGCAAAAATAGATCTAATTAAAAGAAATAAGGGGTCAGCTAGGTGGCGCAGTGAATAGAGCACTGGCCCTGGAGTTAGGAGGACCTGAGTTCAAATCTAGAGTCATACACAACACAAAACTAACCGCGTGGCCTTGGGCAAGTCACTTAATCCCAATTGCCCCTCCAAAAGGAGAGAGAGAGAGAGAGATAAGGAAGGAAACTACATCTTCCTAAAAGGTACCATAGGCAATAAAACAATATCAATTCTAAACATATATACACCACATGGAGGAGCATCCAGATTCTTGGAGTTTAGTGAGTTATAGGAAGAAATAGACAGAAAATTGTACTAGTGGGGGACCTCAAACTCCACCTCTCAGAACTAGATAAATCTAACCACAAAATAAACAAGAAAGAAGTTAAGTGGGTGAATAGAACTTTAGAAAAGTTAAATATGATAGACCTGTGGAGAAAACTGAATGGGGATAGAAAGCAATATACCAAATTCTCAGTGGTAAATGACACTTACACAAAAATTGATAATGTACTAGGGTATGTTACCAGTCCAATTTACAGACCAATGCAGAAAGGCAGAAATATTAAATGCATCCTTTTCAGATTATGGTGCAATAAAAATTACTTGTAATAAAGGGCCATGGAAAGAGAGACTAAAAATTAATTGGAAAATAAATAAACTAAGCCTAAAGAATGAGTGGGTCAAACAAAAATCATAGAAACAAACAGTGATTTCATCAAAAAGAATTACAATAATGAGACAACACACCAAAACTTATGGAATGTAGCCAAAGCAGTTCTTAGGGGGATTTTTATATATCTAAATGAATAAAACAGAGAAACGGTATATCAATGAATGGAGCGTGCAACTGAAAAAAGCTAGAAAAAGAACAAATTAAAAATCCTCAATTAAATACCAAATTAGAAATTCAGAAAATCAAAGGAGAGATTAATAAAAATGAAATTAAGAAAACTATTGAGCTATAACTAAAACTAGGAGTTAGTTCTTGGGGGCGGGGGGACAATAAAATAGATTAACTTTTGGTTAATTTGATTTTAAAAAAAGAAAGTAAAAAACCAAATAACCAGCATCAAAAATGTAAAGGGTGAATTCACCCCCAATAAAGAGGAAGTTAAAACAATAACTAGGAGCTATTTTGCCCAACTGTATGCCAATAAATTTGACAATGTATGTGAAATGGATGAATATTAATAAAAATTAAATAAGTAATATATAAATAAATATAAAAATAAAATTTAAAAATAAAGATTAACAGAAGATGAAATAAAATACTTAAATAACTTAAAGAAAATTATAGACCAATTTTCCTAATGAATATAGATGCAAAAAAATTTAAATAAAATATAAGCAAAGAGATTACAGCAAATTATCATAAGGATAATACACTATGAAAAGGTAGGATTTTATACCAGGAATTAAGGACTGATTCAATATTAGGAAAACTATCTGTATAATTGACTGTATCAATAATAAAGTTAACAGAAATCATAGGATTATCTTAATAGATGTAGAAAAAAAGCTTTTGACAAAATACAACACTCATTCCTATTTTTAAAAAAACTAGAGATCATAGGAATCAATAGAGTTTTCCTTAAAATAAGTAGCATCTATCTAAATTCATCAGCAGATATTATATGTAATGGGGATAAGCTAGAAGTATTCCCAATAAAATCAGGGGTGAAAAAAAGATTTCCATTGTCACCACTATTTTTCAGTATTGTTCTGGAAATGTTAGCTTTAGCAATGATAGAAGAAAAAGAAATTGAAAAAATCAGAACAGGTAATGAAGAAACAAAGCTACCACTATTTGCAGATGATATGATGGTATATTTAGAAAATAAACCAAAAAAACTACTTGAAATAAGTAATAACTTTAGCAAAGTTTCAGGATGTAAAATAAACTCACATAAATCCTTGGCATTTCTATATATTACTAACAAAGCCCAGCAGCAAGAGACAGAAAGAGAAGTTTTATTTAAAGTAACTCTAGACAATGTAAAATATTAGGGAGTCTACCTGCCAAGACAAACTCAGGAGCTATATGAATATAATTACAAAACACTTTTCACACAAATAAAGTAGAGATCTAAATAATTGGGCAAATATCAGTTGCTCATGGGTAGGCCTAGCTAATATAATAAAAATTACAATTCTACCTAAATTAATTTACTTTTTCAGTGCCATACAAATCAAACTACCAAAAATTATTTTATAGAGCTAGAAAAAATAATAACAAAATTAACCTGGAAGAACACAAGTCCAGAATATCAAGGTAACCAATGAAAAGAAATTCAAGGTAAGGTAGCCTACCCATACCTGATCTAAAACTGCATTGTAAAGAAGCAATCATCAAAATTACTTGGTACTGACTAAGAAATAGAGTGATGAATCAGTGGAATAGATTAGGTACATGTAATGGGAATGTAAATTTTTAAGATCTTCCCTGCCCCTAGGCTAAAGTGCACCTGGAGCCTGGGGTGGGAGGCTTGTTTTTCAGTAGATACTTCTTGATTGGCCAGTGAGTCAATAAGATTATTACCTTCTCTGATCCAGGAGAAGGCTATATAAGCCCTGATGTGTAGCTTTGTTTGGGGGCTCACTTTGAGAAGTGTTCTGTGATTTGATGAAACTCTGGTAAGCTGTTAAGGGTCCTCTGGCTTTGAAAAACCCAGATGTTGATTTGGTATGGATGTAATGGTTGGACAGTTTGGAAAGCTGTCTACTTGATCTGTTTCTGTATTTATAATTCTGTCTGTATATTCTGAAGTTTGGGGTGCTGAGCTTTTTCCCCTGAACTAGGTGAACAATACATATTTGACTGATTAAAGTAAGCTTGTTAACCCATTTTGAGTTGCTTTCCTTTATCAAAGCAGATCCAAGAACCTGTGGTGGCAGTGACCCTGGGGACGCTGGGGTGCTTGCTGCTACAGTACACAAGACACAGTAGTCAATGACTATAGTAATCTACTGTTTGATAAACCTAAAGACTCCAGGTTCTGGGATAAGAACTCAATATTTAACAAAAACTGCTGGGGAAGCTGGAAAATAGTATGGTAGAAACTAAGCATAGACCAATATCTTACACCATATACCAACATAAAGTCAAAATAGGTACGTAATTTAGATATAAAGGCTGATACTATAAGCAAATTAAGGGAGCAAGGAATAGCTTACCTGTTAGATACATGGAGAATGAAAGAATTTATGACCAAACAAGAGATAGAAAAATATTATGAAATACAAAATGGACAATTCTAATAACATTAAATTTAAAAGGTTTCACACAAATAAAGCCAATGTAACAAAGATTAGAAGAAAAGCAGAAAACTGGAAAACAATATTTACAGCCAGGGTCTCTGATAAAGGCCTCATTTTTAAAATATATAGAAAACTGAGTCAAATTTATAAGAAGACAAGTAATTCCCCAATTGATAAATGGTCAAAGGATATTAACAGGCAGCTTTCATATGAAGAAATTAAAGCTATAGTTACATGGGAAAATGCCCTAATTTTACTATTGACTAGAGAAATGCAAATCAAAGCTGCAAATTCAAATGCATTTGCATCAAATGCAAGTCTGAGATATCACATCACACCTATCAGATTGGCTACCATGACAAAAATGGAAAATGATAAACAGTGGAGAAAATGTGGGGAAATTGAAACACTAATGCATTGTTGGTGGAGTTGTGAATTGATCCAACCATTCTGGAAAGCAACTTGGAACTTTGCCCAAAGAGTTATAAAACTGTACATACCTTTGACCCAGCAATACCACTTCTAGGTCTGTATCCCAAAGACATCATAAAAATGGGAAAAGGACCCACATGTACAAAAATATTTATAGAGCCTCTTTTTGTGGTGGCCCACATTTGGAAATTGTGGGGATGCCCATTAATAGGGGAATGGCTGAACAAGTTGTGGTATATGATTGTGATTGAATACAATTGTGCTATAAAAAAACAATGAGCCAAATGGTTTCAGAAAGACCTGGGAAGACTTATGAAGAGATGCAATTTGAAGTGAGCAGAGCCAAGAGAACATTGTACACAGTAACAGCAACATTGTGAGATGACCAACTTTGATAAACTTAGCTCTTCTCAGCAATGCAATGATCTAAGACAATTCCAAAAGATTCATAATAGAAAATGCTATCCATATCCAAAGAAAGAAGTGTGGAGTGTGAATGCAGATTGAAGTATACTATTTTCTCCTTTTTTGTTTTTTTTTTCTTTCTCATGGTTTTTTTCTCTTTTTTCTAATTCTTACAACATGACTAATGTGGAAATACATTTAGTATAATTATACATGTAAATCCTATATCAGGTTGCATGCTATATTGGGGAAGGAGGGAGGGAGGGAAGGGGAAATTTTAGAACTAAAAATCTTATAAAAGTGAATGTTGAAAACTATCTTTACATGTAATTGGAAAAAAATAAAATACTATGGGGGGGGGTAAGAAAATGAGGGTATATGTATGAGTTTGACCACATGTTGGGAATCACGTTATACTGAATCTTTGTAGTATTCTGGAAACAATTTGATAACAGGTTAAGAATCAGTGAGAACAGGGGCGGCCAGGTGGCTCAGCGAGTAAGAGCACCAGCTCCAGTGTCGGGATCACCTGGATCAAATCCAGGCTCAGATACTCAGCACCACACCCAGAAATAACTGGCTGTGTAACCTTGAGCAAGTTACTTAAACCCTATTGCTTTAAAAAAAAAAAAGAATCAGTGAGAACACATTTCACTTAGTCAGAAGCAGAGTTTGATGTAATCATTGCATAAACAAAATTTAAAAATGAACAGGGTCTCCCACTGCATCCAATTCACTTGCATGTCATGGCATCACCTCCCTGATGTCATGGTCCTCTTTGAGGACAAAGGACAAACAGCAACAAGGGACACCAACCCCACCACAGTGTATTTAAATTTTATTGACCATTGAAGATGGGAGAAGTAGGGCAGGATATTTGTTTTTGTCTACTGCTGATTGCATAGTAGATTCGTTACTTATTTTTAACCTTGAACCCCAAGGGACCTTTTGTTTGTGTACTTGCTTAATTCCCCAAACACCTTTTGTAGACTAAGCAGATAAAATGAGAGGAACTCATCTCCCTGCCCAGACATGTCACACCCTCTCATCTGAAGGATACAGAAGCAATCAGACACTGTATGGCCCTGGACAAATCACTTAACTTTTGTCTTCCTCAGGTTCCTCACCTGTGAAATGAGTCCAATAACACACTGACCTCCTAGGGCTGTTGAGATATGAGATATGTAAATGAGATATTTGTAAAGCACTTAACATATTGTCTGACACATAGGTGTGTAATACATGCTTCTTTCCATCTTTCCTACAGAAGCACAATGGTCAGAGCTACCTGTTTCAATTTCCAAATCTTTAGGAATTACTAGGACCATTTTAGAGAAATATTCAGTTATGATTTCTGAGATGTCTCATTTTACATGGAATAGGAAAACCTTTGAATTTAATACTCTCATGAGAGTTGGATCACAGAGACAACTGCACTGACAGGATTGTGTGCTTGCTTATTTGATTTGAGAGGTGTTAGAAAATACTAACATTTCCTTTCTCTTTCAGAAGTCCTGGCTTCCTTTCAACTTCATGACAGGATTTCTGACTTTTAAAAATGGTACAGGATCTCTAATTCATAACCAATTTAGACTTAGTTATGAGAGTGGTTAACCCAGGAGCTTTGGGTATCCTGGGAAAGGGGAATCACAAAAATAGTTGCCCATAAAGTGATGTCCTGGAGCCTAGAGAGACTTTAGACAAAAATGTCTACAGAGTAAGCATCTGTGAAGTAAACCTGTAAACAGCATTAAAGATCATCTAATCCAACCTCATTATTTGCAGGTGAGTAAATTGGGACTCAGGTGAAGTGATATATCTAACATAACACAATTCATTAGTAATAGAAGTTTTCATATCAAATTGACCCTCCAATTATACTATGCTAATTATGGGGTGCAGGCTCCAGGAAACCCCTTGAACTCTGATTGAATCTTCCCACTTGATGAGGCATTTGCCTGAGGCCATAAGCCTTTCATTATCCTAGGCCCAAATCTTTGTTACTCTTAACCAGCTACTTCCCACCCTTGATTCTATCAAAATATCTATATCCAGATCTGTTACCCATAAACTAGCCTAGCCCTCCATTGTCTGTATCTCCAGGTAGCCTTCAGCTACTTCCCACCCTTACTTCCATTGCTGGAGTCTGACCTCAAGACTCTCCTTAGACTCCTCCTCAAGACC
Organism: Petaurus breviceps papuanus; assembly: GCF_028583685.1. Taxonomy (NCBI): domain Eukaryota; kingdom Metazoa; phylum Chordata; class Mammalia; order Diprotodontia; family Petauridae; genus Petaurus; species Petaurus breviceps. The sequence continues at coordinate 252,967 of NW_027186073.1, read as the reverse complement.
CTCCCCAAACTCCTCCTCTAGATCACCCCTAGATCCCTCCCACAATCTTTCTGTATATAAGATGCATCTTGCCTCCATGAAGGTGCCAAGAATTATCTCTGTGTCAGATTATTCTCGCTCACTTGTCAATACAAACTTCCCATACGTTTAGGCTCCTTCAGAATCTACCCACTAAGGTGAATCTCTAATAAACTTTGCTTTATTTTGGCTGAGAGAAGACTTGAGTCAAATTCAATTGTCAGGCCCCAGCGTGTTGATATTTTGGGGTCTCAAGCACCCCTAATCTAAACCTTACACCTTGACACTACCACCATTTCCCTCTACTATATTTGCAGCTCTGTGTCACACCAAGAACTTTTGGCGTTATTCTGGCCATTGATGTCATGAAGAACTGTCAGAAATGTAAGTACAGCAACAATTTATTGGGTCATATACTTTCCTTCTTTTGGATCCACCATGATCAAATTTATATGGCTATTAACCTCATACAAAAGATTTGGGTGATATAGTGGATATGTTAAGTTTTGGGGCTCAGGGGTGCTTGGGACCCAAAAATATCAGATTCTCCAAGTCCTGCCTAATGAATTCAACTCGAACCTTCTCTCAGTCAAAGAAAAGCAAAGTTTATTAAAGATTTGCCATATCAGGTAGACTCTTAAGGAGCCTATGCATTTGTGCCACTTGTATTGACAAGTGGGCCAGATTGAATCTCAGCTAGATAAACTAGATTGTATCTGAGCACAGTATGGAGGCAAGATGAATTTTATAAACAGAAAGACTATGGGAGGGAACTAGGGGTAGTCAAGTAGTCTGGGGTGATAGGAGGAAGGGTCCAGGGATAATCTTAAGGAGACTGGGGTGACTAGAGTTCAGATTCCCTGCAACCAAGAGAATGGGATTTTGATGGGATGAAGGGTGGGAAACAGTTGGAGGCAATCCAGAGATAACAGACAATGAAGGGCTTGGTTGGCTAGGTTAAGGGTATCAGATCTGGGCATGAAAAAAAACAGATTAAGTGGGTAAATTCAGGAGAGTGCAAGAATGTTCCCAGAGCCTACATCCCATCAAATAAAGCACTGGGTCAGAATTAAGGAAATCCTTAATTTAAATAGGACACTGTAAGACCCTGGACAAATCATTTACCTTCTGTCTTCCTCAGGCTTCTCACCTGTGAAATGAGTCCAATAACACACTGACCTCCTAGGGCTGTTGGAAGAACCAAATGAGATATTTGTAAAGCATTTAACATATTATCTGGCACATAGGTGTGTAATACATGCTTCTTTCCATCTTTCCTACAGAAGCACAATGGTCAGAGTTACCTATTTCCAATTTCCAAATTTTTAGGAATTACTAGGACCATTTCAGAGAAATATTCAGTCATGATTTCTGAGATGTTGCATTTTACGTGGAATAAGAAAACCTTTGACTTTAATATTCTCATGAGAGTTGGATCACAGAGACAACTGCACTGACAGGATTGTGTGCTTGCTTATTTGATTTGAGAGGTGTTAGAGAAGCTTCCTCTTGTCTCAAAACTTCCCACAGAAATGTCACTATGCCACCTACTTCCAAAATTACTGTATTTTGGGTCCCCCTGACTAAGAGTGAATGTCAATGGTAACTGTTTCTCTTTGGAACAGCAACCCTGAGGGTGTTCCCCTCCCAGCTTGATTTTTTTTTTCTAATTAAAGAGGCCATCCCTTAAACTCACTTCTTAAAGAGGTGTATTCACTGAATGGGCATTACCTCACTCTAAGTGACCATGTCAAAAGGCCTCATCCTAAAAGGGCCAGGATCTCCCATTGCATCCTGGGTCATCTCCAGTCATCCTGATGAATATCTGGTCACTGGATCCAGATGGCTCTGGAGGAGAAAGTGAGGTTGGTGACCTTGCACAGCCCTCCATCATTCAAATCAAAATCAATTGCAAGTCATGTCATCATTTCCCTGATGCCCTGATGCCTTCAAAAATGAAGGACAAAAATCCACAAGTGAAGTATTTCCTTCCTATGACAAAAATTCCATTGTTTAAAAATACATGTAACCATGTTAGATGCTTTCAAAAAAATCTGAAATAGTTCATGTAACTAGAAATAGAGAACAAATGTAATATAAAAAGGAATTTGTGTAAAAAAGAGTAGGAAATTCTATTAGATCATATTCTATAAACCTTGCAACATCTTATCACATCTTTATAAGGAGAAAGAATTCAAAATTTTTCTAGGGAAATAGCAACTCAATCACCACTTGAAATGAAATTGCCCACTTAGAAGAAACCATTGCTTATATCTCATAGTGAACTCAGATTTAAAGCTTGAAGGAACCTGAAATAATGTAGTACAGTCCACCCATGTAACAGATGAAGAAATTTTGACCCTAAGAAATGAAGAATTTTATCCAAGATAAAAAATTTAACAAAGGCTAAATTTGACACTGATTTCCAGTGCATATCTTTTCAGACATCACAGGTACAGAAAGTAGGTTCCTGCAGCATTAGACTCAAACCAAACACACACACACCAAAAAAAAAAAAAAAAAACAAGAAATTTTACAAAGAACCTCTGTCAGGACATATTTGAGAAAATTAAGTGGAAAACTTCAGGCAGATTGAAGGACAAAGGGAATTGGAAGCATGAATGCAGAGAGGGGGGCCCTGGAGAGATCCACAACATTTCTGCACAATATTTCAGAAGGCCAGTCTGCTTACCATCTTAGGTCAAAGGTTCCTAACTCTTCCTAGAAAGAGTACTAGAAAAAGATAGAAAAATAATTTTCATGTATTGGGTCGTAGAAAAGGAAAAGTAAAGTCATGATTTGAGGAATATAGGAGGTAGTTTTCAAGCAGCCCAGAGTAATAACAATAACACTAACAGTTCACATTTAAGGTTTACAAAGGTGTTTTTTTTTTCCAAAACATCCCTGTGCAGTAAACAATACAGGTACTATAACCTCCATTTCAAAGATGAGGAAACATGAGTTCATATTATAGTCAGATGTCACCTCCAGGATTAGAAACTAGTTCTCTTGTCTCCAAGTTCAATTCTCTTGGGTGTGGCTAAGGAAAAGGAGAAGTGAAGGGCCTTGGGTGAACATGGATAAAATAGAAGATTTTTGACAGAAGATCATGTTTGAAAGGGCAAAAAATGTTCACTCTAAAGATACATGGAAACAAGCAATCCTGATAGAACCTAGAAAAAAGTTTAATATAATGAGGTTACAATATTTAAGACAAATCTTATGTGAGTGACTTGCTTCTTCTTTCTTCCTAATTCCTACAACTATTATTTTGTCTCCATCCTCATCTTCAGGCTGAATCTCTCCCACTCTATTCTGTGTACAGGTCCATCAGAATTCAAAAGGAGAGGATGAGAAATCACACAGAGATTACATTATTCATTCTGAAGGGACTGACAGATGACCCACAGCTACAGGTTTTGCTTTTTATCTTTCTATTTCTCAACTACATGTTGAGTGTAACTGGAAACCTGACCATCATCATCCTCACCTTGGTTAATCCACATCTGAAAACACCCATGTATTTTTTTCTCAGAAACTTCTCTTTCTTAGAAGTCTCATTAACTACTGCCTGTATCCCCAGGTACCTCTATAGCATGTCAACTGGGGACAATACCATTTCCCGTGATGCTTGCTTTGCCCAAATATTCTTTGTCATCTTTCTGGGAGCAGCAGAGTTCTTTCTTCTGGCCACCATGTCCTATGACCGCTATGTGGCCATCTGCAAACCTCTTCAGTACACAACTATCATGAACAGCAAAGTCTGTAACCAGCTGCTGCTGGGTTCTGGGCTCTCTGGGCTAATGATCATCCTCCCCCCACTTAGCCTGGGCCTCCAGTTGGAATTCTGTGATTCCAATGTCATTGATCATTTTGGCTGTGATGCGTTTCCCCTGCTGCAGATCGTGTGCTCAGACACAGAGTTCGTGGAAAGGATGGTTTTAATTTTCGCTATATTGACACTCATCATCACCTTACTCTTGGTGGTTTTGTCCTATGCCTACATTATCAGGACAGTTCTCAGATTCCCTACTGCACAGCAAAGGCAAAAGGCCTTTTCCACCTGTACCTCCCACATGGTTGTGGTTTCCATCACTTATGGTAGCTGCATTTTCATGTATATGAAACCTGCAAAGGAAGGAGTGGCTTTGAACAAGACGGTATCAATACTAACAACATCTGTCACCCCAGTGATGAACCCCTTTATTTACACTCTGAGGAATAAGCAAGTTATACAAGCCTTTAAGGATTTAGTTAAAAGGATTGTGTTTCTCTCCAAGCAGTAGGAGGCTACTGAGGTCAAGATGCCAAAGGGAAAAGCTTGCCAAGAATGCAGAGTTCTTTGCTATTTTCCTTGCTATATAGCCTTAGCTATAGGCTAGTCAGTTTAAGTTCTGCCCTATTTTCCCATTCTGGGAGAGTGGGACGGAAAGAGAGGGGGGTGAAGAAGAAAAGAAGATGGGAGAGAGAGAAGCAGAGACAGAGGGACAGAGACAAAGACAGAATGGGAAAGGGAGGTGAGAGAGAGAGAGACAGAGAAAGAGACAGAGAATTCTCCTTGCTCCTCTTTTGTCAGGATCTGCCCTGCTTTCTGACTCTTCACTCCTCTCCCCAGGGAAGCTTCTCCCTCCACCTGTAGTCTCAGGTGTACCCTCTCAGAATAATTCCTGCCTTGTCATAACAGCGATAGCAAAGCCTCTATTGACAAAGGCAAGGAATACAAATCCTTCCCAGTTAAAAAGTTCTTTAGGAGTCATGGTGCCTTTATAAGGGATGTTTGCTTACCAGCTCAGGGAGGACGGAGCAAAGGAGAAATAGAACTTGGAATTAAAAATTTTTTTAAATGTCAAAAAAACTGTTTAAACATATATTTGGAGAATAAATTTTAAAATGTTTAAAAATTTAAAAATTAAAACATGTAAGAGCTAAGCAATATTTAAAAAGGGGTCACAGAGCCAGATAATTGCACAGAATAAATTCTTATTGCCAGTGCCCATACCAGTGTGCGGTATTTCTTGCCTAGATTCTCTCCTTTATGCTTAAATTTCCTTTTCACTATCCCTAATTCTGTTACCCCCATTTCCATGTTTAGTTTTCTTATGTTTGCTGACTGATTAATCAACCTCCTGGTCCATTTTCTCTCACGCTATCTTAACTGATTTTTATCATCGCTTCGCTATCTCTGCCAGATTAAAGCATCAACCTCTTCTCCGAGATCCTAGAACACCTTAATTGTAGTTCTTCTATGCACTTATGTATTCTTTCTTGTTCCAGTTTGCCCTTTTCCTCCCTCTATGACAAAATTAGAAGCTCCTAGGGGTCAGGTTTATTATCCACCTTCAGGATGCCATGGAACTCTAAGTAGACATTCAATAGAATGTATTTAAATGGAACTGGCCCAAGGGAGAAAATACAGAAGTTATTTTCTGGCAAAGGGGATCAAGAGTAAATGAGATCAGATTATAGTTGGACTCTGGCCTAGGCAAAGACAGAAAAGCACGTGGGAGATGCCTCTGGGTGAAAAAAGCTGCAAATTCTGTTCAAACAAGGAATAATCAAAATAAACTTTTGGATAGTGTTTTAGGTTTTGCAAAGTGCTTTCCATTAATCATCTCATTTGAGCCTCACAAACACTCTGTGAAGTAGGTATTACCATTGGTCTTATTTTACTAACTAGCAAATTGAGATTGATGAAAATTAAGTGATTAGCCCAAGGTGGAAGAAGAAATAATATTTTAGCACCACCTTTTAGGCACAAGTATGCCCAAAAAAATATGTATTAATTTGCCATTATTTTAAGCCAGTTCTTCTTCGAAAGAGAAGTAGCCAGAGTATTCTCATGCCTTGATAAATCTCTTTCTAATGCAACTCATTTTGAAGTAATATTTACAAAATTCAGGGGAGGGGGAAGGAAATTTAACTATATGATAAAACATAATTACACAATTCAGGTTAAGGTAAAAGTTAACATCTATGCAGAAAAAAAATGTCACTGAATCTTAGAGAACCATTTCCCTAAAATCCCTCAGTCTCTCTATGACCACACCATTGAAGCCACGGAAAAAGAGACTACTACTCTGAAGATAATCATAGCCTTAACCCAGGCAAGGTTGATCAATGAAAAGCCCCCTTCCTTTGTCTTTGTCCAGCTACCACCCTAATTAATGCACTAGGGAGCCCTCCCTGGGCTGATCAGAGAAAGAATCTTATTTTGGAATTAATACAGAAAGACTGAGCACAAGGTTTCTCTTTCCTATCAGTCCAAAGGCTTCAGACAAGGATACTTATAAAATGTTTCTTAATATTTCTAAAAGTGGATGCAAAGTCCTACAGTGGGGAGAGAAAATGGAGAATGGGGCTTTATATGCTTCCACTTCAGAGTCATATAATTAGTGAAATTCTAAGGCAGCATTGAAAGTTAGGTCTTCCCAACTTATAACAAAGCAAAAGGACTGTTAAGCAACTGGTGATTGAAAATGATGAGGCACCTGGACCAAAACCAGAACATCTTCAGTCCCAGGACACACACAATGGTACAACTGGTACACAGTAGTTAATTAGTAAAATGAGTATTATATACTATGGAATCCTAAGAGAAATGTAAGAGCAATTGATACAGAAAACAAAAGCAGATGAATTGGGTTTTATCTCATCGTAATGAGGCCTCTAGAGGATGAGGAATCTGTATATACTGAAAGGATATTCTTTTCCCTGGAGAGTGGAAATCCCTGGAGAAAGGGGAGTTATCTTGCTTGTTGAAGGGCTCATGGGTAAATCCACTGGGTTTTGCATTTTCTCTCTCTGTCCTTTATTAGATATCTATTTAGGCTCACTGCTTTCATGGAAGAATGGAGAGTTCCTTTACCAAGTCTGTAGAGAATGAGAAAGAAACCAAATTCTGAAATTCTTAGTACAAATCCTAGATGGGGAGAAAGAAATGCAAAAAGTCCAAAAAGACATACTGCAAAATCTATAATAAATGATAAAAAAAAAAATTATGACAACTCTGTGGTCTTACCCTATACCAAACAAGTTGGGAGGATGATGAAGAGCTATAAACCATAAATGTTGTCATCATATAAACTATAAATTTATCCAACTGTATTAGGAAATAATTTATAACAAAAGACAAGATTGTTGTTCAGTCTTTCAGTTTTTTCCAACTCTTCATAATTCTATGGACTTCTCCTTGAGGTTATCTTGGCAAAGATTCTAGAGTGGTTGCCATTTCCTTCATGAGGGTGCCTACATTTTACAGATAATGAACTGAAGAATATAGGGGTTAAGTGGCTGGTCTAGAATCATACAGCTAGTAGTGTCAGGAGCTGGATTTGAACTCAGATCTTCCAGACTGCAGGTCCAGTGCACTATCCACTATATCACCTGGCTAGAAGATAGTGGTTGTCACAGTGTGGTGGCTATCTTCATCCAAAATGGGTGTATGTTAATAATGACATGTCACATGTACCTGCCCCAGTTTAAAGTATTTTCCTCACAATACTCGTATGAGCGTGTCATTTTAAGTGTAATCTCAGTTTTACAGATGAGGAAACTGAGGACCAAAGATTTTCAAACATTTGACTAAATCCAAATTCAGGCCTCTTTCTAGCATATTAACTCAAAAGAGGACTTTTTCTACCTTGCCAAAGAAACCTCTTCACTCTAGAAGTTCATTCCACCCTTGGACTATTTTCATATCAGAAGTCCTCTCTCTCCCTGGGATTCCTCCCTTTGATTAGTTGGTATCTGCAAGGACCTCCATTTTAAGGAATATTGCTAGGCTGACCTGTCTTCATTCTTCTTCAATCTATACTCTTGACTCTCTGGAATTTCTATGCCAGTGGTGTCAAACTCAAATAGGAATGGGGGCCACTAAAGCACATAAGTACACCTCCTAGAAAACAACATATTAGCATTATCTATTGTATTGTGCTTAATTTACTTGTTAAATATTTCTCAATTACATTTTACTCTGGTTTGAGCCAGAATTGACAGTGCTGGGGCCTGTATGTGGCTGCTTTCTGTTCCATAGCATGTTCTAACACTGGCCACCTTGATTCCTCTCTCCCATTTTCAGCTTCCTTGTGGGCTATAAGCTCCTGAAGAGGAGGGACTACTTTCTTCCTGCTTGTACTTATTTTTCCAGCATTTATACACCAATCCTGGCACATAATAAGTGCTAAATAAGTACTTTTTGCCATTGCTTCCCATATATGAGACTTCCTCTCAATATTAAAGATCAGACTTCCAGGCAAGGAAACTGGGGAATAAGGAATCTGATTCTGGGGAGAATGAGGGAGAAGGGCAAAGGGAAGACACTTATATCATGACTCTCTACCAAGTACTGTTGCCCAAATACCCAATCTGTTGCCCAAATACCTAATCTGATGCCTCTTTCTGTTCATGTGGTCTATAGTATATTTCAGCAACAAAATCAATTCTATTTTTCTCTCCACTGACTTTTATCCAAATAACCTCTCCCTATGATCCTCACATGAGTATACCTTCTCAATATATAATACTACTACTCCCAAATTTTGTTACCGGCTCTGTTTCTTTTTTACAAAGATAACCATTCAAAAACCTAGTTTACTTATGGGCTTCATCCTATAGCCTACATCCATACATAAGTACCAATGGTACCACCCACACACGTTGTCCACTCTCCGGTAAGATAGAAGTCAGCTATTAGAAGAGTTCTAAAATTGCCCCACAAAGAACAATCACAAATAACAACAAAAGAAAACTGGTACAACACTTCACAAGAAAACTGTCAGAAATCTATAGAGGCTCTAGGAGTAAATATTGCCAGGGTAGGTGGGTGACACAGCATGGAATCAGTCCACACCAAAGTCACAACAGCAAACAAAGTTATATCAGTGTCCAGGAAACCTATGCCCAACACAGAGCCCAGGTAACCCTAGCCCACACCACAGAAGGGGAAAAGGCTAGACCAGCATTCAGACAACATCCATTTCTTATGGTATGATAACTTTCTATTCCATTTCATGGTCCATGTGATACCATAGTTTGTATAGCCAATGACCAATTGATGGATCCTCTTTACTTCTAGCTCTTTCTAGCAATAGAAAATACTACTTTAGATATTGTGGTACATATGGGTCCATTCCCTTCAACCTTGACCTCTGAGGTATATGCCTAGTACTGGTTTCTTTGGGTGAAAGAATATGTGGAATTTCACGACCTTTAGGGCATAGTTCCAAATTGTTTTCTTTTTATTTTCTTTTTTTATTCTGAACTTAACAAACCTTGGCAAAGATCAACATTATTAAGAAGCCCTCAATGTGGAACTTGGTCCATGTAAACCCAATGCATCAGTCCAAGGCCTTGGCTTATATTCATACTGCAGCCAGCATCTGAATGTCTTTGGCTTTGCCTATTTCCTAACATCCACAATTAGGAAGTATTCTTCCTCTTTTCTCCCATTGGTCCTTTCAAGTGAACAAATACATATATGTGCCATATTCAAAGGACCATTCGACATGTTCTGGATGCTATGAGAATAAATGACTCATTGTCATTGTACTCTGGGTACTAAAAATCCAGCTAAGAAGAAAACTCATGGGTATAAGGTTTTGTAATGCAAATTAGAAAAAGGTAAGTTTTTAGAAGAAGTACAAAGTGCTTTGCCATAGATGAGATTCTTTTCATAAGTGTGGGGATTGAAGGTTTCAGGGAGAAGAAGGCATCTGAAATAGATACAGAACTTCAGCCAGAATTTCAACAGGCAGAGAAGATGAAATGGAAACCTGATGTGGAAGACTAGATTCCAGGCTTGGGAAATGACTGGGACAGGTTACCACCATGTTTATCCTGGTTCTATATCTGGTTCTAGGCAGTCAATACAGTCTGCTCATTTCTCTTATATTTGAAACTTTGACCTAATGTACCATATATCCAAAATTTCCATAGAACGATGAATAAATAATACCTCACTCTGATTTTAACCTGGCATTATCCAGAAGATGTTACTTTGAATTACTGTTTGGCTAAAGGGCATTCCCTCCCTATACTTTAGGTGATTGAATAGAATTGATTCTCTCTAACTATGTCTGTCTGTGCCCATTGGGACACTGCTCAGGAGGCCCCTACCTCTATATACCAGTTCCCTCACATTGGTGATAACGAAAACCCAAGGATGAGTTATATAACTATTTATGATAGTTATATCCATCTCTCAAAGGTTTTAGTCTAGAAAAAGGCTCAAATCCCATAGAGTCTCCCTCCTTTGAAAAGTTAAGAATTTTATAAATGCAGATTATTAATGAAATTCAAAAAATATTCTTTATCCCCAGGCCATTTCTCAATTAAGAAACATGGAGGTTGGTTCCCCCAGCTTGTTGAGTTCAATGGACCTAATTATTCACAGGGTTCCTTTTACACACACACACACAAACACCACACACAAAACCTTTAATCCATTCCTTCTATAGCAAAGCCATATTAATTTAAGACATCATAAAAATTATCTTAGCTTTTTCTATAAGCCATGTTAAAAAATAATTAAAAAGCAAATTTAAAGATAAAGAAAATCTAAGTGGTAAAGAATGTTGACCATATGGAAGCATTCTTTCTTTTTATTTTTTTAATTTTTAAATACTTTTTTTCTTTATTAATTGGTTTGTTTACTTTTAGTTTACAAGATTCAGTTCCACAATTCCTTGAGTTTCAAATATTCTCTCCCTCCCCACCTTCTCCCCCGATGATGGCATACAATCAAGTATAGGATCTGCAAACACTTTCACATTAGACATTAGTCAGGTTATAAAGAAGGATTGTATCAGATGGAATGAACAAAGGAAAGAGGAAACAAAACCAAACAAGAAAAAGAAAAAGATCAGGTAGTTTTCTTCAATCTGGATTCAAACTCAGTTCCTTCTAGTTCTTTCTCTGTATATAGACATCTCTCTCCATCTTGAGTCTTTTGGGGTTGACTTATAACCCTGCCTTGCTAAGAAGAGCCCATTTTATCAAAGTTGGTCGTCAAATATACGTTGTGTCTGTAATTGTGTACAAATTTCTCCTGGTTCACTCTTCTCACTCAGCATCAGTTTGTATAAGCCTCTCCAGGTAAATATGAAGTCCATCTGCTCCTCATTTCTTATGCCACAAGAAAGAAACTGGGTGAGAATTTGATTGACCATCAACACAGGCACTTCTCCAAGTAGACAGAGATGTTTTCTTCTCTTGGTGACATAAGGAGCAAATCCAAGAGAGAACAAGACTCTAACCACTAACAGAGAAAAAGCTTAGTCAGCATTTTGAAAGTATCCTCCATCTGCCCCTGTCACCATCTTGGTTACTCCATGTCCTCAAGATTTCCCAATTCTCTTCACGTATCAAGAGAGAGGGAGGGAGAGAGAAAGAGATTTAAGAGCTTCTGCTACAGTGGAAATTTCTGCCCTTTAGTCCTGATCCTGTAATAGCTTGGTCTATTAACTTGCTGGAAAGAAAGACAACTTTGAGAGGTAAAGGCAAGGTAAAGAGAGTAAAGCTGAGAGTCGCTTGAGCTCTCCCCCAAACTCTTCCAAATACCTTTAAATAATGACTCTAAACAAATTCTAGAGCAGCAGAACCCACAAAAAGACAGTGTGAAATAAATTCCCAACCCAAGACAGTTTGAAAGATTGCCAGGGAAGATCTGTGGCACCAGGATAAGGGAAAAGTGTAGTCCAGCACCAACAATGCCAGCGTAGACCTGGCCCCAGCAAACCAGGAGCAGGTCTCAGGGTAATAATCACTAGCAGCAATGCCACTTTCCAGACATCTAAGCCCACAGATGACAAAAACAACTTAGAAGGTCAGCAGGAAAGGGTGAGAGTGGAGTACAAGAACAAAGCTACTCTAGCACAGCCCCAGCCCCAGGAAACCAGGAGCAGACCTTTGGAAGGACTAAAACAGCTGCTCCTGGAGCCCTCAGACCACAGACACTAAGGGGGTCAAACAACTGGTCAGAAGGAAATTAATTACAGGGGTCTTTTTGCAAGCACTGAGGCAGGACTCTGTCACTTTGCCCACATTCGGATCCTGAACACCTTCCTGGGTGGCAAGCACAGAGCAAGAAGGAGGACTGGCATAGCAGAGTTTCTGGCCACAGTGGAGGGAGTACCCTCCTCACAGATCCATGGCAGAAAAGAGTACTTGTGGTTACTCACAGACCAGAGCAAAGGCCAGTAGAAGAGTAAACACCTTAGTAAAGAAGTAAACTTAGTAAGAAGTAAACTTCTTAGATCACACCTCCTTGGAAGAACCTAATTTACAGGTCCCTAGAATATCTCTGAAAACAGTTGCCTGAAAACAAAATCCCTGAAGCTTGGGATAATGTGCCATCTACTATGGAAGCACAATCCTACTTTAACAAAGAGTTAGGGGCGGCCAGGTAGCACAGCAAGTAAGAGCACCGGCTCCAGTGTTGAGAAGACCTGGAGATCGAATCCCGGGCTCAGACACTTAACACCCACCCAGAAACACCTGGCCGTGTAACCTTGAGCAAGTTACTTAACCCCAATTGCTTAGGGGCGGCCAGGTGGCTCAGTGAGTAAGAGCACCGGCTCCAGTGTCGGGATGACCTGGATCAAATCTGGGCTCAGATACTCAGCACCACACCCAGAAATAACTGCCCGTGTAACCTTGAGCAAGTTACTTAACCCCAATTGCTTAAAAAAAAAAAAGAGTTAAAAGTCAAGTAAAAGGCTGGGAAAATGAGTAAAAAATGGAATAAAAAACTCTAAAAAACATTACTATGGGGATAAGGAAGATCAAAACAAATGCTCAGAAGACAACAAAGTCAAAGGTGCTGTATCTAAAGCCTCCAAGAAAAATATGAACTGGTCTGAGGCCATGAAAGACCTCAAAAAGCATTTTGAAAATCAAGTAAGAGAGGCAGAGGAAAAAATGGGAAGAGAAATAAGAGTGACACAAGAAAATCATGAAAAACAAGTCAAGCCATTCCATATAGGTTATTCATGTGTAGTCATGCAAAACATTCTCATTATATTCATGTTGTGAAAGAAAACATACCAGACAAAACCTCGAGAAAAATAAAATTTAAAAAAAAAACCATCCTTCATCTTGTATTCAGACACAATCAGTTCTTTCTCTAGAGAAGAAAAGCATTGTCATCATAAGTCATTCAGAGTTTCTTGGATTTTATTGGTGAAAATCGCTGTCATTCACAGCTAATCATCTTACAATATTGCTGTTACCTTCTGCACAGTACGCTTCACTTTGCATTAGTTCATATAAGTCTTTCCAGTGTTTTCTGAGAACATCCCACTCATCATTTCTTATAGTACAATATTATTCCATCATAATCACATACCACAACTTGTTGAGACATTCCCCAACTGATCAGCATCTCCTCAGTTTCTAATTAATTGTCACCAAAAAAGAGCTGCTATAAAAAGTTTTGTACATATAGGTCTTTTTCCTTTTTGTTTTTTATCTCTTTTGGGATACAGACCTTTTAGTGGTATTGCTAAGTCAAAGAGTATGTATGGTTTAATAGCCCTTTGACAAAGATACTAGAAAGGTTTGCCATTTCCTTCTCCAGCTCATTTAAGCAAGGATGTCCATCCCCACCTGGAGAACAAGGTTCAAGATGGTCCAACAAGAGCAATTAGAAGGTAGGGTATAGTGTACTTTCAGGCTCACCGCTGGATAACAGAAAGAACCAACTTAACCAGGCTGGAAAGAGTCACATCAAAGACTGGATATGCAGTAGGCCAGAGAACAGCAGAACACAGGCCAGATGTGCATTGGGCACAGTAGAGATAGGGTCTGGGATCTAGTCACAGTCAAAATGGAATTATTTCCTAACACTAAGGAGCAGAGTTAGGAAATAAACTAGAAAATTAGGTGAACAAACAAGGTCAGAAATTAAATTTGAACCCTAAAAGAGACTTAAAGAGATCTTTCCTGACATTATTTTTACTCACAGAGGTGCCCAAAGCATCAGTCCATTGGGACCTTATAACTCCCATTCTACAAGAAAGTTTTTGAAATGTTAGCTTCATCTCTCCTCAATTCAAAGAAGAAAATAAGGAATCTATTTAGTTGGTTAATTAGGCAGTAGATGTAAGGCATACAGGAAAGGGAAGGAGGAATATATAACTATATAGATGTATGTATATGCATTTATATATGTATATGTATACACACACTCAAAAATTTTATAAGTATTCTTAAAACTTTCATCATTACTGACGTAATTTAAAAGAAAGGTTGATGATGAGTTGTGTATGATGGGGTAATACTGAAAAAATGAAATTGTGTAGGGAAAGGTAAAATGGAACAATTAAGTTACAAAAAATGGTATCAAAAGGGAAGAACCAATATAGAGGAAGCAGGTGGGGGTGAAAGGCTGGTAGTGCTGAAACCTTACTCACATCTGGGTGGAAGAGAAAACTACATATCCATATGAAAGAATATGGCTTCTGAACATGTAGAAAGGTGAAAAACCTGAGGGACAGGGTGGGGGATGGATTTTAGAGGGATACACACACACACACACACACACACAGAGATTTGGGAGGTTGGGGAGGGATTTTTGAAAGGGGAGGTAGTATGGGGAGTAGAAGGAGGAATAAAGTAACAGGGAGAGAGTAAAAAGAGAGATTGAGAAAGGAAATAGTAAGTAAAAATAAAATAGAGGGAAATTCACAAATAGAAACGTTGTAATGTTGAATGGGAATGGAAAATTTATAGCAGCTTTCATTGTGATGGCAAAGAACTGGAAAACACAGGAATCCCCATCAGCTAGGGAATGAGTGAACAGGTTGTGTCGTATGATTGTTATAGAATACTACAAGGGTCATAGAAAGGTATGGAAAGACTTGAAGGAAGTGGTGAAGAGCATAGTGAGAAGAATCAAGAGAACATTGTATACAGTAACTGTGATATTACATTTGGAATGACTTTGAATAATTTCGACTCTCATAAATACACAATTTAAAAATAAAGAACAGAGCTGCCGGATGGAGGGACTCCAGATCACCTGCAGCTGTGGCCGTTTCCAGAATTATCAACATGTAGATGCAAAGGACAAAGTGAGAGGTCAGTGCAGTCTGGACTCTGGGACCCAGTAAGTGGGAGTGCGTCAGCTTTTGCCCGCGGGGCTAGAAGCCACTGAGATGCTGGCACAGCCAGCCAGCACCACGTGGCAGCATCAGCTCCTGGCCTGCAGAGTGTAAGGGGACCAAGCACCAGTCTGAGGGGTAATCACTCTTGCTTTAACCTGCTTGTATCTGGATTGCTGTCCAGGGTGGAGGTCCTGGGATGTGTGACCAGCTTGCCAGAACGTGTGGAGGCTTCAGAGAGGGCACCCAACTAATACCTCTGGCATCTGAGAAAAGCCAAGCATTGAGGATGAAAACTCCCCTGTCTGGTGGCAGAGTCCTACTGTGGCAAAAAGCCCAGGGTCAAGTGACTGAGGGGTGACATGACCAGGCAAAGGAAACAAAGCAGACAGAAGATTCCAACATTGGACTCCTATTTTGGGGACAAAAAGGAGCAAAGCACGAAACAGGAGGAAGACAGTGAAGTCAGAACTCCTGCACCAAAAGTTTCAAAGGAAAATACAAGCTGGTTACAGGCCATAGAGGACCTTAAGAAGCAGATAAGAGGAGTGGAAGAAAAATTGGGATGAGGAATGAGAATGAGGCAAGAAAATTACGAAATGAGAGTCAACAGCCTGACTGAGTAAAATCACACCTTAAAAAATAGACTCACTCAAATAGCAAAAGAGACTCAAAAAGGCAATGAGGAGAAGAATGGCTTAAAAAACCAAATTTGCCAGATGGAAAAAGAATCTCAAAAGCTCCATGAGGAGAATCATTGCTTCAGAATTAGATTGGAGCAAATGGAAGCTAATGACTTTATGAGAAATCAAGGTGCTGTTAAACAGATCCAAACAAATGAAAGAATAGAAGGCAATGTGAAATATCCCATTGGAAAAACCACTGACCTGGAAAATAGATCCAGGAGAGATAATTTAAAAATTATTGGACTGCCTGAGAGCCATGACCAAAGTAAGAGCCTGGAAAGCATTCTCCAGGAAGTTCTCAAAGAAAACTGCCCTGAGGTTTTAGAACGAGAGGGCAAAATAGAGGTTGAAAGAATCCACCGATCACCTCCTGAAAAAGATCCCAAAAAGAAAACTCCTAGGAATATTATAGCCAGGTTCTGGAATTCCCAGATAAAGGAGAGAATATTACAAGCAGCCAGGAAGAAACAATTTGAATATTGTGAAAACACAATCAGGAAAACCCAGGATCTGGCAGCTTCTACACTGAGGGATCAAAGGGCTTGGAATATGATATTCCGGAGATCAAAGGAGCTGGGATTAAAACCAAGAGTCACCTACCCAGCAAAACCGAGTATCATGTTTCAGGGTAAAATATGGTGATTCAGTGGAATAGAGGACTTTCAAGCATTCTTGATGAAAAAACCAGAGTTGAATAGAAAATTTCAATTCAGATACAAGAAGCAAGAGAAGCATGAAAAGGTAAACAGGGAAAAGAAATCATAAGGAACTTATCAAAGTTGAACTATTAACAATAATTGTAACTAATGAAACTTTTGTCAGTATGAAAATAGTTGAAGGGAATAGAAATATATATATATATATATATATATATATATGTTTATATATGAGGGTATATGGGCATATGAATACATATGTAAATGTGTGCATATATGTTTACAGGTATACATAGATAGAGAGCACAGGACCAATTTAACAGGGAGGGATGATACTTAAAAGGTGAAATTAAGAGGGGAGAGAGGAACATAATGAGAAGAGATGGGGAGAGACAGAATGGGGTAAACTATCTCATATAGAAGAGGCAAGGGAAAATGGTTACAATGGAGAGGAAGAATAGGAAGGCAAAAGGGAATGGGTAAACCTTATTCTCATTGAATTTGGCTTGGGGAGGGAATGAAATACACACTAAATAGGGTATCTCACCCTACAGGAGAGTAGGGGGGAAGGAGATGAGAGAGGAGATGATGGAAAAGAGGGCAGGCTGGGGGGAAGGAAGTTGGAAGCATCCACTTTTGCAAAGGGATGGGATCAAAGTAGAGAATAGAACAAGTGGGAGGTGGGATAGAAAGGAGGGAAATATAGTCAGTCTTTTACAATATATCTACTATGTTATTGTTTTGCATTAGCTACACATGTACATCCTATACAGAACTGCTTATCTTCCCAGTAAGGGTGGGTGACAAGGGAGGAAGGGAATGAATCTTTAATTCAAAGTTTTAAAATCAAATGTTTAAAATATATATATATATATATACTATTATTAATACTCTTTTACATGTAATTGGGAAATAAGATACACAGGTACTGAGGCATAGAGATCTACCATGCCCTATTGGAAAAGTCAAAAGGAGTACAGGAGAAAATATGGGAGAGAGCAGATTGGAGGAGGGGATATCCTTTGGGACTGCTATTTTGAGGCGGTGTGTAGGGGAAAAATGGGGAGAAAATTGTAACTCAAAATTTGGTGGAAATGAATGATGTAAATCAGAAGTTAATAAAGCATTTGAAAAATTTTAAAAAATTTTTTAATTTAAAATAAAGAACATATGAAGAAAAATACTGTCTCCATCCAGAGGAAAAACTAATAAAATAAAAGTCTGTAGAGAATAAAAACATCTTTCTACCATCTATAAATATAGCTATAAATATATATGTGTGTATATATATATATATGTGACATATGTATATTTATCTAATGATAGTCATATCTAGGGTGAGATGAGAGAGAAGGAAGAAAAGAAGAGGAAAAAGAAATTTAGTGGTAATATAGTGGTAATAAAGTGGTAACTTTATTATATATTTATATATGTAAATGTAATAGCAAGTTGTACATAATAGATCTGCAGTCTCATATACAATTATATTATTATTATACTGGTTGTGAAAATGTTCTCTTACTCAATAAGATAAAAATAAAATAATTTTCAATTAGCAATATAAAGCATTATAGAGTTGACTGAGGCTCTGAAAGATTTAAGTAACTTTCATGCCTCTACATCTAGTATGTTAGACACAAGACTAGGGCCTAGGGGTTCCTGACTCCAGAACTAGTCCTCTAACCTGGATGCCACACTGTATATCTAAAACAATTAGGAAAAGAAAATAAAGTATTGAACTAAGGACAGATGATTAAAAGTTACTTATGTTTTCCTGGACCATTTGACATATCAATCCCAGTAGCCTCTTAGTGCTTTAAGAAGAATGTAATCCGTTTCACTGAATCCTTAAAAGCTTGTATTACTTGCTTATTCCTCAAACTATATATAAAAGGGTTTACACTGGGGATCACAGAAACTGTGAGTATGGCTGCCACCTTATTCAAAGCCACTCCATCATTAGTTGACATTTTGAGATATTGAAAGATACAGCTTCCATAAGTCATAGAGACAACAATGATGTGGGAGGAACAGGTGGAAAAGGCCTTTTTCCTTTGCTGTACTGATGGGAATCTCAGAATTGTCCTGATGATGTATCCATAGGACAGAAGCACTAAGAGTAAAGTGATAATGAGTGTAAACACAGCACAGAAGAGAACCATCTTTTCTATGAATTTTGTGTCTGAGCACACAATCTCCAGCAGGGGAAACGCATCACAGCCAAAATGGTCAATGACATTAGAGTCACAGAATTCCAACTGGAGGGCCAGGCTAAGTGGTGGGAGGATTATCATCAGCGCAGTCAGCCAACAACCCAAGAGAAGCTGGTTACAGATTCTGTTGTTCATGATGCTTGTGTAATGCAATGGTTTGCAGATGGCCACATAGCGGTCATAGGACATGATGGCCAAAAGGAAAAAGTCCGTTGCCCCAAAAAAGACGACAAAAAACATTTGGGTGAAGCAAGCATTGCGAGAAATGGTATTGTCTCCAGTTGACATGCTGTAGAGGTATCTAGGAATGTAAGTATTTGTGAATGAGAATTCTAAGAAGGAAAGATTTCGAAGGAAAAAATACATGGGAGTCTTAAGGTGGGGATCCATCAAGGTGAGGGTAATGATAGTGAGATTACCAGTGACACCCAGCATATAGGTGAGAAACAGAAAAATGAAAATCAGGATCTGCAGCTGCGGGTCAGAAGTCAGTCCTTGTAGGATGAATAATGTTATCTCTGTGTGGTTTTGCATCTCTGACTTATGACGTCTTGTTGACCTGTATGTAGTAGAAATTGAAACAGGACTAGAGGGTGACAAATTAGTAAAGTGAGTAAATAAGAAAAAGGAAGCTAGTGGCTCACGTATATTTTTTAATAATTACAATATTGGCATTGCTCCTTTGGGTTGTACACTAGGGTAAAGGTAAGACAATTGTTTTCACAGAGTCACACCATTTCAGTGTTGGAAGGATGCCTGGATGAACTCATCTACTTGAAGGTACACCTGAACAGGAATTCTTAACTAAACCATCTCTGACAAGTGTCTATCTACCCTTCTCTTCAGTGGTGAGAGTCCAATGGGCTCCTGAGACAGTGCAGCCCACTTTCTATTATCTAGAACCCTCCAGAAGCAGAAAGCCCCTCCTCCTTTCCAGTGCTTGGAGGTACCCCAAAGCGGCCTGCTTCTTCAATTACTTTGTTCCTTTTTCCTGGAAGGTGAATTAGGACTTGTTGGAGCTGTAATAGAAGAGATTGCTATTTAGATATACATTGAACTAGATGGCCTCTGATTTCCCTTCCTACCAGAAGTTAGTCAATAGTTAAATTTGCAGTGTGAATATTTATTTACACTTCAGGAATCTGTAAACACTACAAATGAGGACTTGGTTTATTATTTTGTTTATTGACTAGACTTAAGAAAGTGGTGGAGAAAATATTATTGATGTAGTTTAAACTTAAAAGTGGATCATACTAGGGAAGGTGGGTGGTGCAGTGGATAGAACACTGGACTTGGAGGCAGGAAGACAAATCTAGCCTCAGACACTTGCTTGACACTTACTAGCTATGTGACACTGGGGAAGTTACTTAATCCCAATCGCCTCACCAAAGAATAAAGGGTGTCATGCTCTAGAAATTATTATACATCTGCTGGCACATTCCAATATCTCTGTCATTGACTGCCTCTTCTTATTAAATATTTGGAGCTGTATTTCTCTGAAAAGGAGAAAGAGAGTAAAGACAACATCATGGATCATTATTTCTCTGTATGAGAAAATGAAGTGAGAGGAAGTATTCTTATCACTGATGCAGATAGATGTCCATTTGAGATTGTTGATTAAAAAGACAGATCTCTTTTCTATTTTATAGAATTTAGATAGCACTTATATCTGATTTCAAATGGAAATAGGATTTCTTTGACCCACATTAGCAAATCAAAACCATGCTGTCTGAACCCTCTCAGAACCTAGCCCTTGTTATGTTACCTAGGAGCAAAGTATCAATAAGACCCTCTTACAAAAGGCTTTTCTTGGATAAGTGACTCTAGGTTTTGAACTCCTCTGAGGGCATATTCACATGATGTGTTTTCCTCCTTATTTACAGATCATTAAGGCTTTCCCATTAATGTTTCGAAGCTGAAGGAAGGAGGAAAGAAGTAGTGTCAGGGAGAAAGCAGAAAGGACCAGCAAAATTCTGTTTCCATAGTCCCAAAGCCCTCTGGAGTGGATTGTTTTGCTAAATAGCCCTCAGACCATGTTTTTACCACCTACTCTGTTGGAGTGATTTACTGTTTGCTCCTATGCTGGTGGGTTGTCCTTAGCTCTATTAAAGAATGTGTGCATATCTCTGATTCTCACTTTTTACTAACCCAACATACCAATATTTCTGAAAGCCTGAAAGCATTCCTACTGAATGCATAATAATAAAATGCATCTAACTCTCTATTTCCAAAATAATGCGCTTCCTACCCAGAATTCTGTGGTTCATTGAATCTGTGGTTTCTGTTTTGTGGGGTTTGGGTTGGGGTTTTTTGTTTTTTGTTGTTTTTTTTTAACTTTTTTCCAACTGGGTGTCTCTATCTCACCAAGGCTGAAATTACAGCCACCACTCATGAATCCTATTCCAGGACTGATCAACATGTAAGCTTTGACTCTGCTCTATTTCTGACCAAGAGAAGTTCGACCTACTGTATTTCCATTTTGTTTTGGTTTATTTCTCCTCAGGCAGCCTTCCTTGCTCATCATGGCAGATTATGCCAGACTTGGTGAGGACATACAATTGACTTTAGCCTCACTTTAGCTCAAAACTCATGATCCCCAAGCAGTCCACTAGCCTCAGCCTTCCCCAGAAGCAGGGATCATAGGCAGGTACCATCATACCTGGCATACTGTGATGTGTTGACACTTTAATTGCTAGGTAGATTTTTATTAGATTGTGTTTCTCTGCAACTTCAATACATTCCACCTACTAGAATAAATACTACCGTGTTTCCCCGATAATAAGACCTATCCCGAAAATAAGCCCTCCCCTTACTGTGTAAGATTCCTCTAAAATAAGCCCTCCTCCGAAAATAAGCCCTATTGAGATTGCTACTGTAGTGAAGGTGATCCCCTGCGCTACACGCTACATTACGGTACCCTCTGTATGCACCGTCCCCCCCCTCCCCAAGTGAAATGCACGCCGCGCTCCGAGCTGCATCCAATCAGAGCTGCAGCAGTGAGCGCGTCATCCTGTTCTTCCCCAGTGATTTGCTTGCTGGCGCCATTGAGAGCAGTGCCGTGGAGGAGAGCTGAGGCAGGACAACATAAACCCTCCCCTGAAAATAAGCCCTCTGGTGTTTTTCTTTCCAAAAAAAAATAATAAGACAGTGTCTTATTATCGGGGAAACACAGTAATAGCTATCTCCTCTTTACTACAACTTTCCTTATTCTATACTATGATAGAGAACCATACATAAAAGTATGGTTCAAATTCACCAAGGAAACAAAGACTATGAAAACATGCAAATAACAATAAAGGACATTTACATAGGCTCATAAGGCACGTTCCATAAAGTATCTCCTTTAACAAATTTCTTTGCCTTCTGTTTCAGAGCAGAGAAAGTTATTGTGGTGGTTTGTTAGTTCGAAGGTTTTGGATGTTTGGTGGCAAAACTCAGAATTCTCCTTTTCATAAAGAGTGTTGATGGACTGCAGGAAGGGGAAGAGCCAAGTTAATGAAGAGGGTTTACGCTTCTGGACAGTAAAGACAGCTTGTTCTTTTACTTTTGTTTCTTTAATAAAGTATCAGATAAAAACCATTCATGTGTCCCTTTGCTAGGTGACAGCAATAGTCAAGTATCCCCTTCTTCTAGTGAGGGCAACTCTTTGCTGATGCCACTTCTACTGGTTAGTCTATCTGTCCAAGTGATTTTTAAAGTCAGATAGCAGGCAATCCAGTACTCTGCTTGGGGAAGAAACAAATCTAGCTGCTTCTCAAAAATTACTAGTTGATTAAATTTGGAACTATTCAAATAATTACAAACACTTGCATATATCCATATATAATCATTTTTTGTTTGTATTGCATGTTCCCCCCATATGCTGAAAATAAGCTCCTCTCAGAAGATCTCAATTAGTTAAGAGAATGCATTGTACTTGATCATTTTAAAACATTTCCCACAAAGAGCCCTTGAGAGCATTTTCCTTGAGATTGGAGAAAGAATGATATTATCTCTCCCACATGTGCTTAATTTATATTATTCAGTGTTTTCAGACAATATCACAGGTCAGGGACACTGACCTGAGTATGTGGAATCTATAATTACTGGAGGGAGCAGGTACTAGAGGCTCAGCTTCGGAATGCCTAACCAATAAAAACTTATGGACTGACTATACGTCATCTCCTTTCTACAATTCCTATCCTCAGGAAAACAAGGGCCCTCTTTTTTCCCAGCCCTACCTTCCTTAGTCAGTACCCCACACTCCACAATTTTCTTCTGCTCCATCAAAATTCCCCTTCCCTCAATGTCCTGATACCTGTGCATGGCATTTGAAATCATTTCTGTGCCTTCCAGTGCTGTGATAATCCTCTCAGGAGTATTTGCATTTTAAGTGAAGAACTTTCTGAACTCTCCAATCCTATACATCCAGCTGCTCCAATAACACACTTCAAATATGAGATATTTGCACCTCAACCTCAACATGCCCAAACCTGAACTCAACACTGATCCCCAATAAACCTGCTCCTCCTTCTCTCAATGACACCCTGAGCCTTATTGCAGAACTTCAAAATAATTTCTGACTCCTCCTTCTCTTCCACTTCCTCCACCCCAAGTCAATTATTTGCTCAATCCTGTTGATTCTATCCAGATGACCTTTCCTGTATCCATTCCCTTCTTATTATTTACTTCCTGATTAAGGATTTTTAATCTTTAATCTTTTGCAACATATACCCGTCTGACAATTTGGTGAAGCCTATGGAATATTTATTAGAATTATGTCTTAAAATGACTAAAGATGATGCTTACTTTCAACTAAAAAACAAAGTTGGAATTTTTCCCACCCAAGTTCACAGATGCCCAGATGTCTCTTGGATCCCAGATCAAGTACCTTTTCTCTAGAAGAATCCTTACCACTTTTGCCTGGACTATTGAAATAACCCACTAACTGATTTCCTTGTCCCAAGTATCTCCCCCTCAATATTCATCCTTCTATCCATCATATAAATAAATTATTAAATGTATTAAATAAATAAATAAATCTCTCTAGTGCAGTGTTTACCATGTCATTTTATTTCTCAAAAACTTTCAGTGTCTTACTATTTCCTACAGCACCAACTACAAATTCCTTGGACTGGCATCGAAGATCTTCCACAATTTGGGATCAGCCTGTTTTTTCAAACTTACTTCACATATGTTCCCTTCATACTTTCTAGGTTCCAGCTAATCTAGACATCTACCCATTTCCCAAACTTAGGGAGAAACTGACCATCTCCTTTCATTCACAAAAGCCAACTACCACTTCATGGCTTCACTCAAGTGTCCTCTCACCTCTTATTTCCCTACAGGACTTTCTTAGAATTTCTTCTTTGTCTCCAATATACTCTATCATCATCATCATCATCATATATATATATATATACACACATATATATATATGGCAGAGGTTTTTAATCTAGGCCATACATGTAGTTATGTGCTTTTTTAAATTTGGATAAGGGTCTCAATGTGATTGGTTTCCTTAGTCATCCTGTGTATTTTATTTTGTTCATTTAAAAACATAATTCTGAGAAGGGATTCATGGACTTCACCAGACTTCTAAAGGAATCCATGTGGTTAAAAAATATAGTCTAAGCATGCCTTTTTTATGATATAATACATATATTATATGTATTATATATAATATGATATAATACATATGTTATATGTATTATATACAATATGATATAATACATATGGTATATATATTATATGTAATATGATATAATACATATATATACATAATGTAAGCACCTTGTGAGCAAGGATTATCTTTTTCTAATCTTTTCGAATTCAGTTCCTAAATGCAGAGTAATTCACACAATATAGGCCCTTAATAAATGTTTGTTTAATTGACTTTAGGAAGAGTGTATCATGAGCCTGGAGAAGTTGGGGAATCAAAGATATGTATACTTCATAGAAGACCATGTTGTCCCCATACACAAAAGTGGGCCCCCACAAAGCCACTCTTATCCAAGAGGAAAATTTGAAGATCAGGTGACCAGGAGATATAGCATATTTCATATGTGTTGATTACCCTTAATGCAAAATCTGGTCATTTTCTAAGTTTGGAATTTGGGTCGGGGGGAGAGAGAGAGTTCAAATAACATGTATTCTATAATCCCAGGCCCTAAAAGAGAAAACACGCTATGACAAATCATTTTCATACTTACTTTTCTGACTTCATTTTGTCAGTGGTCACTTTACCTTTCTGGTGAGATTCAAAGCTTAGATACATCATGTTAGTGTAGAAGTGCATGTGCACTCTTGAGAAAACGTTGTCTCATGCACCCACCCCCTCACTCTCACAACCAAATGTAGGCTTTGCCACAGCTCTACCATATTTTCAGATATCCAAGAATCCTGAGTCAACTTGCTCTCCCACCTTCCAGCTTTAAAATGATGTCTAATCAAGGAGCCAATCCAATTTAAAAGCAGGACATGTTTCCATTTGCTCTACATAGCAAAAAGGAAAACATGGAGACTGTAAACATTAGGAAAAAGCAAGACCTGCCTTTGTTTGCATCAGAGAGAAGATATGTATAATCTGGGAAAGGAGATAAGTTTCCCTCTAAATGAAACCATAAGAACCAATGATTTCTGTTTTATTTGTTCAATCTACAAAGGGTGCAAGGGGATGAACTAGGTGAATAAATAAAATATGTCCTCAGGGATCCTAGTTCTTAAATCCCTAATGAAAACCCTATGTAAATAACTTTGTCAACAGACCTTGAAGAGGCAGCTGGGGGATCCTTCATTGCCTGCACAGTCAGGAAGGTACAATCAAAGAATTAACCACATTGTGCAACTGTGACAAGTAAATGTCTGCTACCTGATTACTCCTTCCCATATTACCAAAGGAATTCTTATTCTGAAGTCTAGGAGAAGCAGTTGAGTATTCCCCAGAGGTGGCCAGGTTTGAAAGCCAGCCTTTCTTTCACTTTAGATATCTAGAGGAAGCTGGGATGAAGCACTGAATTAGAAAGGATTAGGAATGCTAGGTCAGGGGTTGGGAACCTAGAGCCTTGAGGTCACATGTGACCCTGGGTGATGTCTTTGAAGGAGTCCCAGTTTAATAGAACAAATCCTTTACTAAGGGGATTTGCTCTGTGAGGTTTCCATTCAGTCACAGGGCCACACTTGAGGACCTAGAGGGTCACATGCAGCCTTGAAGTCACAGGTTCCCCATCCCTACCCAGGGCATAAAACTAAAGACCTTAGGAACACATGTGGTACTTTCATAACTATGACCATATAAAAGCAGTGACTTCCTACCAAAACAGACAAATAAGAAGGGAAAACAACTCATGAATTGAATTTATCTACAAAGTAATGAATGTGATTTGTATTTCTGAAAATCAGCAAAATTAGCACTTTTGGCTAGGGATGGGTAACATGTGGCTCGGTGGATCGGTGGATAAAGTGCTGGTCCTGGAGGAAGATCTATGTTCCAGTACCACCCAACATTTCTCAGCTGTGTGACCAGTTACTTGACTACTGCTTGCCTCAGTTTACCCATCTATAAAATGAGGATAATATTAGAACCTATAGTTTTTGTGAGGTTCAAATGAGATAAAAATTGTAAAGTGCTTACCAAAGTGCTTGGCATATAATAACCACTACATAAATGTTAGTTATTATTTTCTCGTATGTGTTTAATAAATGTTGAATTAAATGGAGTATACCTAATATATATGTATATATGTGTGAATATATATATGTGTGTGTATATATATACACAAGTATTTATATTTATATTTTCCTGGGGTCTTTAAAAATAGGAGGGTTTTTTTCCTCCCATTTTTTATTGAAGGATTCCAGAAAAACATTATATTTGTAAACATACACATATTTGTGTGTACAAATATATGCAAATATATGGGCAAGTTTTTCTTCTCTCCATTTTAATAACACAATCAAATATATTCTACATGTACATATACATATCAAATCAGATACTATAAGAGTAGCAGAAAAAATAAGAAGAATGCAGAAGTAAGGCTCAATAATTTGTTGGAGACTCTATCCAAGAAGAGAGCCAACAATAAAATCTATAGCTTCAGATATGTATATACAAATGTGTAAAGTGGGGGTGAAATAATCAAGGTTAAGTAGACTACATGTGTGTATATATACATATATGTAGATATGTATGTATGTATACTATAGCTCAATTCAAGAGTTCCCCGTTCAAGGAGAAAATATTGCAAGTATCCAGGAAGAAATAAATCAAGTATCTTGGAGCCAAAGTCAGTATGATACAAAAAAAGAATAAATGAAGGTGGTTGAATGGAGGGAAATACAGTTAGCAATGGTAATTGAGAAAATATTTGAAGTATCTTTCTCTCATGAAGGCTTCATTTCTCAAAGATATAGAGAACTTATTTAAATTTATAAAAAACCATGGCCATAACCCAAGTGATAAATGATACAAAAGATATGATCATTTTTAGATGAAATTATCAGAGTTATCAATAGTCATATGAAAAAATACTCTCACTATTGATTAGAGAAATGAAAATTAAAACTATTCTGAGGTACTACCTCCTACCTATTAGATTGACTAATAGGACAGAAAAGGTAAATAACAAATGTTGGAGGGGATGTGAGAAAAAAAATGAAACATTAATACACTGTTGATGGAGTTGTGAACTGATTCAACCATTTTGTAGACTAATTTGGAATTATGCCCAAAGGGCTATTAAACCATGATTTAGTAATAAACCTTTGATTTAGTAATGCCACTACTAGGTCTGTATCCCAAAAGAGATTAAAAAAAAAAAGGAAAAGTACCTACATGTACAAAAATATTTACAGCAGTTCTTTTCTGGGGGCAATGAATTAGAAATTGAAGGGATACCCATCAGTTGGGGAATAGCTCAATAAGTTGTGGTATGTAATTATGATAGAGTAATATTGTAGTATAAGAAATGATGAGGAGCATAATGCAAAGCGAAATGTACTGTGCAGAAGGTAACACCAATATTGTAAGATTATCAGCTGTGAATGACTTGGCTAGAATAGCTAATAAAATCCAATAAAATCTTAGAAACTCTGAAGGACTTATGATGAAAAATGCTTTTCATCACCAGAGAAAGAACTGATAGTGTCTGAATACAAATTGAAGCATCCTTTTTTTTACTTTATTTTTCTTGAGGATTTTTCTTGTCTTTATTTTCTTTCACAACATGACTATAACAGAAATGTTTTGCATGACTACACATGTATAAACTATGTAGAATTGCTTGCCTTTTTGATGAGATGGGGTGGGGAGGGAGGAAGGGAGAGAATTTAGAGCTCAAAGTTTTAAAAATGAATGTTTAAAATTGTTTTTACATGCAACTGAGGAAAAATAAAATGTTAAAAAGGATAAGGTTACAAAGCAAAAAATAAATAAAAAGAGACTTTGAGGGACAGGGTGGAGAAAGACAGCTTCCAAGGTCTTTAGCGCCTTAGCCCCCTGTCAGCAAGCAGATTGTCCAGACTGTTCCTAAATGAATATAACACTGACAAAAGACTTAAAAAGACACTTCTCCAAATGCTTTTTCCACATGGAGGTGCTCACCTAGAACAGGTTTAATCTTTTGAGGGGAGAGGTGTTCTTCAAAAGGCACAATGTTCTTCTTCCACTGACACAGAAGGTTTAGGGGAGAACAGCTGGGCCTTGTTTTCAAAATTCAGATTAACTAATTTGGGTCTATTTCCTTCATTCTAAGGAGACCTTTCCTTTCATTCAGGAAACATGGAATTTAACATGCTAGGTAGGCTGAGATTGTACTCCATGATAAGAGAAGGATGGGAGCTGCCTAGGGAAAATCTTTACCTATATCAAAACAGCAGGAGCAGAATTTTGAGGTGTTGAGCAAAGAACAGGGACAGACATAGATGTTTCTCAGGAAACACCAGCAAACTTATGTGACTTGGAAGATTCAAAGTTCAATTTTACTATCTAGAGAGATTCAGGGGTAATCTTTGGGAGCTCAGCAGGCACAGCTGGGCCAAATGCCAGTGATTCCAAGAGCAAAGATGGGCTTATGAAAGAAATTATGAGAAGTTGACTTCTAAGGTCATGCAGAAACCATGACTGACTTTTTACTTTGTTGTTGCTGATGTTGTTTGGTTGTATCTGACTCTCTGTGACCTTGTGTGGCATTTTCTTGTCAAGATACTGGAGTGATTTGCCATTTCTTCTCCAACTCATTTAACCAAGGATATCCATTACCACCTAGAGAACAAGGCTCATGATGGTCCCGATAAGGGCAATTAGGAGGTGGGGTATGGTGTACTTTCAATGTCACCACCAGGTAACAAAAAGGACCAATTTAACCAGTAAAGGGCAGGTTGGAAAGAATTATATCAAAGACTAGATATGCAGTAGGCCAGAGAACCGCAGAACACAGGCCAGATGGACATTGGTCACAGTAGGGCTAGGGCCTGGGATCAAGTCACAGTCACAATGGAATTATTTCCTAACAACAAAGAGCAGAATTAGGCAAGAGATTGGAAAACTAGGTGAACAAACTAGGTTAGAAAGTAAATGTAAATCCTAAAAGAGAGAGACCTTTCCTGACATTCTTTTTTCTTAAGCATGTGTACAGAGTCAGTATATTGGGACCCTTTAAATCCCATTCTACAAGCAAGTTTTTGAAATGTTAGCCTCATCTCTCTTACAATTCAATCCAAGAAGAAAATGAGGAACCTATTTAGTTGATTAATTAGGCAGTAAATGTAAGGAACATAGGAATGGGAAGTAGGAAACATGAGTGAGGGACTGGGACAAGGAAATGGCAAAATAAAAGACAGAATCCAGACAAGAAATCAGCATAACAGATCAAGTTTCAGCAGCACAAGGGCAAACTTATACAGTACTAGAGGGGCTGGAAGAATTCTACAATCTTAAAATTCACTACAATTTATGACTATCTCAACTAGGAGCTTGTTGTGTATGTCTTGCAGGAAATAAGAACTAATCTCAGACTGCAACTGTAATCAAGCTTAGGAGGCTAGAATAGAATATTTATGCCTAGTGGTTCTGCCTATAAGAAAAGGAGTTATGAGGTTAAGATGACTAGATTGTATATAACTGATTTGAGGCCCAGGGGAGGCAGAGAAACCTGTGATTTCATCAGTGTAGGACTGATGTAAGACTGGTAAGTAAGATGTCTCCATATTGACTGAGAAACCCACAAATTAAAATTAGCTATGTTTTCTTGTATTTTGGTTAAATATTTCTCACTTATATTTAATATGGTTCAGGCAACATTTGGGAGAGGTCATGAGTTTGACACCTCTAGTAAAGGGGATTCCTCTTGGAGAAACTTCCTCCATTAAATTAGAAATGTGAGTTTAAAAAAAAGGCAACTCTAGGGGTGGCTAGGTGGCACAGTGAGTAAAGCACCGACCCCAGAGTCAGGAGGACCCAAGTTCGGTTCTGGCCTCAGACACTTAACACTCACACAAAAAAAACTAGCTGTGTAAACTTGGGCAAGTTACATAACCCAAAGTGTCCTCCAAAAGGCAAAATAAAAAGCAACTCCTTCTCCAAAGAACAATATCAAATGGTCACACTTAAGAGGGAATTTAAAAATCAAATAAGAGAAACAGAGAAAAATAGGGAAAAAATAAAAGCAATCCAATAAAAGTAAGAAAAGAAAGTTAAACAATTGGAAAAAGAGACACAAAATCTTGAAGAAGAAAATAGCTCCTTGAAAACTTTAATTGGGCAAGAGAAATCAAGAGATGTTATAAGACACCAAAGATATAATAAAAATAGAAAAAATAGAAGAGGATCTGAAACATCTCATTAGAAAAATGACTGGTGTTAGACTACCTGAAAGTTATGATAAAAAAAAATAATCTGAATACAGTGTCAAAAGAAATCTTTAAGAAAAATTGCACACAAGTTCCAGAAAAAGAAGGTAAAGCAGAAATAGAAAAAAATCCAAAATTCACAATCTGAAAGAGATCCCAGGAGGAAAACTTGTAGGAATGTCATAGCCAAGTTTCAAAACTCCTAGAAAATATCACAAGCAACAAGAAAAAATAGTTTAAATACTGTGGAAAGGCATTTGGGATTTCACAATACTTAACAGTTTCCACTCTAAAAGACCATAAGTTTTGGAGCATTATGAAAGAGCTGGGTTTGCATCCACAAATAACTTACCCATTATCCTGAATGAAAATAAAAATGAGCATTTGACGAACTGAAAGACTTTCAGGTATTTGTAACAAAAAGACCAGAAATGAATAGAAAATTTGATATAAAAGATCCATAAGGAAAATCTATAAGGAAAACATAAAAGACTAATTATAAGGCATTCATTAAGGTCACACTGTTTACATACACATACACACACATGCACACACACACAAAAAAAATGTTATCAGTATTCTTAAAACCGTCATCATTACCAAGGTAGTTTAAAAGAAAGGTTGGGGCTGAATTTTGCATGATGGGGTAATTTAAAATACAAAAATGGGTAGGAGAAGGTAAAAGAGAGCAATTATGTTACAAAAATGGGAAGTTATGAAGAATGTTACAAAAAAAGGAAGAACCAATACAGAGGAAGCAGGTGAGGGTGAAGGACTTGTAATGTTAGAACCTTACATATGGGTTGAAGAGGAAATCATGGGCACATCTGTAAGGGCATAGAAGTCTTATGAACAGGTTGGGGGATGGATTTTAGGGGGATGTGTATACTGGGATTTGAGAGGGTGGGGAGGGACTTTTGAAGGGGTGGGTACTATGGAGAGTGGAAGAGGGGAAATAAAGTAACAAGGATAGGGTAAAAAGAGAGGTTTAGAAAGAAAACAGTGAGTAAAAGTAAGATAGAGGGAAATTCACAGTGATTGTAACTTTGAATGTGCATTGCATATTGATAGCAGCTCTCACTGTGTTGGCAAAGAACTGGAAAACACAAGGATCCCCATCAACTGGGGAATGAGTGAACAAACTATGTCGTATGGTTGTTATGAAATACTACAAGGGTCATAGAAAGGCATGGAAAGACTTGAAGAAAGTGGTGAAGAGCATAGTGAGCAGAACCAAGAGAACATTGTATATAGTAACAGTGAAATTACGTTGGTACTGGCTTTGAGTAATTTTGACTCTCATAAATATACAATTTAAAAATAAAAATTTAAAACTCATAAATACACAATTTAAAAATAAAAAAAATACATTGGAAATGACTGAGTAATTTTGACTCTCATAAATACATAATTTAAAAATAAAAATTTAAAACCCATAAATACACAATTTAAAAATAAAGAACATGTGAAGAAAAATGTTATCTGCATCTAGAGGAAAAACTGATAAATAGCAGTCTATATAGAATAATCACATCTATCTATGTGCATATATGTATGTATGTATATATATATGTATTTATACTTATATCTAATGGTAGTTATCTCTAAGGTGGGATGGGAAGAAAGGAAGAAAAGGAGAAAAGAAATTTATGTGGTAATTTTATTATATATTTAAAGGAATAGTAACTTGTACTTGTATAGCCAATAGATCTGCAATATAATGTACAATTATATTTTTATTATACTATGTTGTGAAAATGTTGTCTTATTCCATAAGCTAAAAATAAAGTGATTTTTAATTAGCAATTTACAGCATTATAGAGTTGCCTAAAGCCCTGAAAGGTTAATTTACTTCCATACCTCTACATCTAGACAAGACTAGAGCCTAGGGATTCCTGACTCCAGGACTAGTCCTCTATCCTGGATGCCACACTGTATATCTAAAACAATTAGGAAAGGAAAAAGAAAGCATTAAACTAAGGACAGATGATTAAAGGTTACTCATGTTTTCCTGGACCTTTTGACATATCAATCTCAGTAGCCTCTTAGTGCTTTAAGAAGAATGTAATCCGTTTCACTGAATCCTTAAAAGCTTGTATTACTTGCTTATTCCTCAAACTATATATAAAAGGGTTTACACTGGGGATCATAGAAACTGTGAGCATGGAGAGCACCTTATTAAAAGCCACTCCATCATTAGTTGACAGTTTAAGATATTGGAAAATGCAACTTCCATAAGTCATAGAGACAACAATGATGTGGGAGGAACAGGTGGAAAAGGCCTTTTTCCTTTGCTGTGCTGATGGGAATCTCAGAATTGTCTTGATGATGTATCCATAGGACAGAAGCACTAACAGCAAGGGGATAATGAGTATAAACACAGCACAAAAGAGAACCGTCATTTCTATCAGTTTTGTGTCTGAGCACACAATCTCCAGCAGGGGAAACACATCACAGCCAAAATGGTCAATGACATTAGAGTCACAGAATTCCAACTGGAGGGCCAGGCTAAGTGGTGGGAGGATTATCATCAGCGCAGTCAGCCAACAACCCAAAAGAAACTGGTTACAGATTCTGTTGTTCATGATGCTTGTGTAATGCAACGGTTTGCAGATGGCCACATAGCGGTCATAGGACATGATGGCCAAAAGGAAAAAGTCCGTTGCCCCAAAAAAGACGACAAAAAACATTTGGGTGAAGCAAGCATTGCGAGAAATGGTATTGTCCCCAGTTGACATGCTGTAGAGGTATCTAGGAATGTAAGTATTTATGATTGACAATTCTAAGAAGGAAAGATTTCGAAGGAAAAAATACATGGGAGTCTTAAGGTGGGGATCCATCAAGGTGAGGGTAATGATAGTGAGATTACCAATTACACTTAGCATACAGGTGAGAAACAGAAAAATGAAAATCAGGATCTGCAGCTGGGGGTCATCTGTCAGTCCTCGTAGAATGAATAATGTTATCTTTGTGTGGTTTTGCATCTCTGACTTATGACGTCTGGTTGACCTGTATGTAGTAGAAATTGAAACAGGACTAGAGAGTGACAAATTAGTAAAGTGAGTAAAGAAGAAAAAGGAAGCTAGTGGCTCATAAATAGTTTTTAATAATCCCAATATTGGCATTGCTCTTCAGAGTTCTGTACCAGGATAAAGGCAAGGTTCTTTTGTTTTCCAGAGTCACACAATCTCAGTACTGGAAGGATGCCTTGAGTTTTTCTATTTGAAGGCACAACTGAACAGGAATTCATACTGGAGTGTCTGACATTTGTTTATTTACCCTTCTCTTCAATGGTGAGAATCCAATGACTTCCTAAAGCAGCACAGTCCACTGCCTATCACTTACAGCAATCCAGAAGTAGAAAGCCCATCCTTCTATCCATTGCTTAGAGGTTCTCCAAAGTGGCCTGCTTCTTCAATTATTCTGTTCCTTTTTCCTGGAAGGTAAAGTAGGACTTGTTCCAGCTGTAATAGAAGAGATTGTTATTTAGATATAAGTTGAACTACATGGCCTCTGATTTCCCTTCCTACCAAGAGTGAGTCAATTGTTAAAATTTTCAGTGTTTTTTTTATTTACATCTTTATTTATTTACATCTCAGAAATATGCAAATACTAGAAATCAGGCCTTGATTTATTATTTTGTTGATTGTCTAAATTTTTTAAAGTAATGGAGAAAATGGTACTAATGCAATTTAAAATGAAAAGTGTGTCACGTTTAAAAGAATGTCACACATTCACCTGCACATTTCAGAACCTCTGTCATTGAGTACCCATGATCATTATTAAATACTTGATGGTGTAGTTCTCTGATAAGGAGAAAGAGGGTAGAGATGTAGCTTTAGGGGCAGCTAGGTGGTATAGTGTATAAAGCACCAGCCCTGGAGTCAGGAGGACCTGAGTTCAAGTGCAGCCTCAGACACTTATCACTTACAAGCTGTGTGACCTTAGACAAGTCACTTAACCCCTATTGCCCTGCCTTCTCCCCTCCAAAGAGCAAAAAAAAAAAATAAGACGTAGTTTTACCCGATGGAGCACTCTAGCACTCTGTACTAGACAATGAAATGTGGGGAAGTATTTTTATCACTGATGCATATAGATGTCCATTTGAGATTGTTAATTAAAAAGATGAATGAATGGATCTCTTTTGGACCTTGTAGAATTTGGATAGTATTTATGTCTCATTGTAAAGGGAAACAGAAATTCTTTGACACACATATTTCAAACAAAAACCTGCTGTCTGAACCCTCTCAGAACATAGTCCTCCTTGTGGCACTTAAAACAGAAGTATCAATGCCGTGCCCTTGGAACAGGTTACTCTTAGATAAGTGACTCCTGGTTTTGTATTCCTCTGAGGGCATATTCACATGACATGTTTTCTGTCTCATTTAGGGATCATTAAGCCTTTCCCAATAGTGTTCTAAGGGCGTAGAAAGGAGGAAAGAAGTGGTGTCAGGGAGAAAGCAGAAAGGACCTGTAGAACACTGTTTCCATAATCCCATAGCCCTTGCAAGTGGGCTGTTCAGCTGAATAACCCTCAGACCATATATTTATCACTTACTCTGTTGGAGTGATTTACTGTTTGCTCCTGTGCTGGTAGGTTGTCATTAGCTTTATTAAAGCATGTGTGCATGTCTCTGATTCTCACTTTTCAATGATCCCACATACCAATATTTCTGAAATCCCTGTGAAGAAGCATTTCTACTCAAAGGGTAATCTAAATCTCCCTTTACAAAACAATTCTTTTTTTTTTTTGGAGGGGGGAAGGCAGGGCAATTGGGGTTAAGTGATTTCCCTAAGGTCACCAAGGTAGTAAGTGTTAAGTGTCTGAGGTCAGATTTGAACTCAGGTCCTCCTGACTCCAGATTCACTGAGCCACCTAGTTGCCCCTTTCCAAAACAATTCTGCTTCCTGCCCTGAGTTCTGATGTTCAATGGATCTGTGTTTTGAGGGTTGGTTTTTTAAATGGGTGTTCCTCTCTGACCCAGGCTGAAATTACAGCCACCATTTGTGAATCCTATTCTGGGGCTGATCACCATGTAAGCTTTGACTCTGCTCTGTTATGATCAAGAGAAGATCTGAGGTACTCTGTTTCCATTTTGTCTTAGTTTATTTCTCCTCAGGCAAACTGGTCTCTTGCTTGCTCGTAATACTATACCAGACTTGGTGAGAACACACAATTGACTTTAGCCTCACTTTAGAGCAGAACTCATGATCCCCAAGAAATCCACTAGCCTCAGCCTCCCCAAGAAGCAGGGATTACAGGCAGGTCCCATCACACCTGGCATTCTGTGACTTGTTGATGCTTCTAAGTGCTAGGTAGATTTTTATTTGATTGTACTAAAATGTGTTTCTCTGCAACTTCCATACATTTTACCTACTAGAATAAAGACTAATAGCTATCTCCTCTTTACTGCCACTTTCCTTATCCCATACGGGGAAAAAAAAAAAAAAAGTATGGTTCAAATTTACCAAGGAAACAAAGACTATGAAAACATGCAAATAACATTAACTGACATTTACATTGTCTCATAATGCACTTTCCATAAAGTATCTCATTTAATAAATTCCTTTGCCTTCTGTTTCAGGGCAGAGAAAGTTATTGCAGTGGTTTGTTAGTTCAAAGGTTTTGAATGTCTGGTGGTAAAACTCAGAATTCTCTTTTTTCCTAAAGGGTGTTGGTGGTCTACAGGAAAGGAAAGCAAAGATTATTCAGAGGGATTCCACTTCTTCTGAGTCAAAACAACTTGTTCTTTTACTTTTGTTTGTTTAACAAAGTGTCACATAAAAACCATGCACGATAAAAATCAGGCATATGTCCCAACAGTGTCCCTTTGCTAGATGACAGCAATAGTCAAGTATCCCCTTCCCCTAGTGAGGGCAACACTTTGCTGATGCCATCTCTACTGGTTAGTCTATCTGTCAAAACGATTTTTTTAAAAGCAATTGGAGTTAAGTAACTTGCTCAAGGTTACACGGCCAGTAATTTTTGGGTGTGGTGCTAAGTATCTGAGCCCAGAAGTGATCCCCAGGTTATCCTGACACTGGAGCCAGTGCTCTTACTCACTGAGCCACTTGGCCACCCCTAAGCAATTGGGGTTAAGTAAGTTGCTCAAGGTTACACGGCCAGGTGTTTCTGCGTGGGTGCTAAGTTTCTGAGCATGGATTCAATCCCAGGTCATCCCGACTCTGGGACTGGTGCTGTTACTTGCTGTGCTACCTGGCTGCCCCTATGTCAAAGTGATTTTTAAAGCCAGATAGCAGGCAATCCAGTACACTGCTTGGGGAAGAAACAAGTCTAGTTGCTCCTCAGAAATTGCTAGTTGATTAAGTTTGGAACTATTCAAATAATTTCAAACATTTGCATATATCCATCTATAATCACTTTTTGATTGTATTGCATACTCCCTCAATATGCTGAAAATAAACTCCTCTCAGAAGACCTCAATTAGTTAAGAGAATACATTGTACTTGATCATTTTAAAACATTTCCCACAAACAGCCCTTGAGAGTATTTTCCTTGAGATTGGAGAATGATATTATCTCTCAACTAATAAGTTTGTTACCAGCTCCCACATGTGCTTTGTCTATATTATTCGGTGTTTTCAGACAATATCACAGGTCAGGGACACTGACCTCAGTATGTGGAATCTATAATTACTGGAGAGAGCAGGTACTGGAGGCTCAGCTAGGAAATGCCTAACCAATAAAAACTTATGGGCTGACTACTTTTTACAATCCCTAGCCTCAGGAAACCAAGAGCCCTCTTATTTCCCAGCCCTACCCTCCCTAGTCAGTACCCCCAAACTCCACAATTTTCTTCTGCTCCATCAACATTCCCCTTCCCTCAATGTCCTAATACCTGTGCATGGCATTTAAAATCATTTCTGTGCCTTCCAGTGCTATGATAATCCTCTCAGGGGTATTTGAATTTTAAGTGAAGAACTTTCTGAACTCTCCAATCCCATACATCCAGCTGCTCCAATAACACACTTCAAATATGAGATATTTGCACCTCAATCTCAACATGCCCAAACCTGAACTCAACACTGATCCCCAATAAACCTGATCCTCCTTCTCTCAATGACACCCTGAGCCTTATTGCAGAACTTCAAAATAATCTTTGACTCCTCCTTGTCTTCCACTTCCTCCACCCCAAGTCAATCATTTGCTCAATACTGTTGATTCTATCCAGATGACCTTTCCTGTATCCATTCCCTTCTTTTTATTTGCTCCTTGATTAAGGATTCTTAATCTTTAATATTTTGCAACATATGCCTATTTTACCATTTGGTGAAGCCTATGGAATATTTATTAGAATTATGTCTTAAAATGACTAAAGATGATGCTTACTTTCAGCTAAAAAACAAAGTTGGAATTTTTCCCACCCAAGTTCACAGATGCCCAGATGTCTCTTGGATCCCTGATCAAGTACCCTTTCTCTAGAAGAATCTTTACCACTTTTGCCCTGGACTATTGAAATAACCCACTAACTGATTTCCTTGTCCCAAGTATTTCCCCCTCAATATTCATCCTTCTATCCATCACATAAATAAATAAATTATTAAATTTATTAAATAAATAAATGAATCTCTCTAATGCAGTGTTTACCTTGTCATTTTATTTCTCAAAAACTTTCAGTGTCTCACTATATCCTACAGCACCAGCTACAAATTCCTTGGACTGGCATCAAAGATCTTCCACAATTTGGGATCAGCCTGCTTCTCCAACCTTATTTCACATTTGTTCCCTTCATACTTTCTAGGTTCCAGCTAATCTAGACATCTATCCATTTCTCAAAATTAGGGAGCCATTTACAATCTCCTTTCATTCATAAAGACAACTATCTCTTCATGGCTTCACTCAAGTGTCCTCTCACCTCTTATTTCCCTACAGGACTTTCTCAGAATTTCTTCCTTTGTCTCCAATACACTCTATCATGTATTTTATATATACATATATACATATATATATATATGTTAATGCAAAGGTTTTTTTTAAAATCTCTATCCAGAAGGAATTTCTATTCCCACACAGGGAATATATGTGTGACAGGGGGTTTTAATCTAGGCCATACATATGGATATGTGTTTTTTTTAATTTTGAGAAGTTAAGAAGTTAAATTGAGAAGATACTTTGAGAAGTATCTCAATGTGATTGGTTTCCTTAGTCATCCTGTGTATTTTATTTTGTTCATTTAAAAACATAATTCTGAGAAGGGATTCGTGGACTTCACCAGACTTCCAAAGGAAGCCATGATGTTAAAAAAAAAAAAAAGGCTAAGTACACCTTGTTTAAGATATGCCATAAAGTAAGCTCCTTGTGAGCAGGGATTATCTTTTTCTAATCTTTGCAAATTCAGCTCCTAAATGCAGAGTACTTCACACAAGAATAGAGATTCAGTAAGAGTATATCATGAGCATGGAGAAGTTGGGGAATCAAAGATATGTACACATCACAGAAGGCCATGTAGTCCCCATACACAAAAGCAGGCCCCCACAAGCCACTCTTATCCAAGAGGAATATTTGAAGATCAGGTGACAAGGAGAAATAGCACATTTCATATATGTTGATTCCCCTCATTGAAAACTCCAGTCATTTTCTAAGTTTGGTATTTGGGTTGGGGAGAGAGAGACAGTTCAAACAACATGTATTCTATAATCCCAGGCCCTAAAAGAGATAACACGATATGATAAATCATTTTCATACTTACTTTTCTGACTGTATTTCATTTTCTCAGCGGTCACTTTAACTCTTTGGTGTGACTCAAAGCTTAGACACGACATGTTAGGGGGAAGTGCATGTGCACTCTTGAGAAAACTTTGTCTCATGCACCCACCCCCTCACTCTCACAACCAAATATAGGCTTTGCCACAGCTCTACCATATTTTCAGATATCCAAGAATCCTGAATCAACTTACTCTCCCACCTTCCAGCTTTAAAATGATGTTTAATCAAGGAGCCTATCCAATTTGAAAGCAGGACATGTTTCCATTTGCTCTACATAGCAAAAAGGAGAACATGGAGACTGTAAACATTAGGAAAAAGCAAGACCTGCCTTTGTTTGCATCAGAGAAAAGATATGTATAATCTGGGAAAGGAGACAAGTTTCCCTCTAAATGAAACTATAAGAACCAACTTTCTCTGTCTTATTTGTTTAATTTACAAAGGGTGCAAGGGGATCAACTAGGTGAATAAATAAAAAATGTCCTCAGGGATCCTAGCTCTTAAATCACTAATGAAAATCCTATGTAAATAACTTTGGCAACAGACCTTGAAGAGGCAGCTGTGGGATCCTTCATTACCTGCACAGTCAGGAAGGTACAATCAAAGAATACCACATTGTGCAACTGTGACAAGTAAATATCTGCTACCTGATTACTCCTTCCCATATTACCAAAGGAATTCTTATTCTGAAGTCTAGGAGAAGCAGTTGAGTATTCCCCAGAGGTGGCCAGGTTTGAAAGCCAGCCTTTCTTTCACTTTAGACACCTAGAGGAAGCTGGGATGAAGCACTGAATTAGAAAGGATTAGGAATGCTAGGTCAGGGGTTGGGAACCTAGAGCCTTGAGGTCACATGTGACCCTGGGTGATGTCTTTGAAGGAGTCCCAGTTTAATAGAACAAATCCTTTACTAAGGGGATTTGCTCTGTGAGGTTTCCATTCAGTCACAGGGCCACACTTGAGGACCTAGAGGGTCACATGCAGCCTTGAAGTCACAGGTTCCCCATCCCTACCCAGGGCATAAAACTAAAGACCTTAGGAACACATGTGGTACTTTCATAACTATGACCATATAAAAGCAGTGACTTCCTACCAAAACAGACAAATAAAAAGGGGAAACAACTCATGAATTGAATTTATCTACAAAGTAATGAATGTGATTTGTATTTCTGAAAATCAGCAAAATTAGCACTTTTGGCTAGGGATGGGTAACATGTGGCTCAGTGGATAGAGTGCTGGTCCTGGTGTTAGGAAGATCTATGTTCCAGTACCACCTCCAACATTTCTCAGCTGTGTGACCAGTTACTTGACTACTGTTTGCCTCAGTTTACCCATCTGTAAAATGAGGATAATATTAGCGCATACCTCCCACAGGTGTTTTGAGTTTCAAATGAGATAAAAATTGTAAAGTGCTTACCAAAGTGCTTGACACATAGTAACTACTACATAAATGTTAGTTATTATTTTCTCATATGTATTTAATAAATGTTGAATTAAATAGAGTATACCTAATACATATGTATATATGTGTGCCTATATATAATATACATATTTCTATTTAAATTTTCCTGGAGTCTTTAAACTAAAAATAAGAGGGTGTTTTTCCTCCCATTTTTATTCAAAGATTCCAGAAAAATATTCTACATATATGTATACACACACATATATTTATGTGTACAAATATATGCATATATAGGAAAGTTTTTCTTCTCTCCATTTTAAAGAACACAAGCAAATATTATATATATATATATGTATATATATAATTTGCATGTACATATACATATCAAATCAGATACTTTAGAGAGTAGCAGAAAAAAACAGGAAGAATGCAGAAGTAAGATTCAATAATTTGTTGGAGACGCTATCCAAGAAGAGAGCCAACAATAAAATCTATAGCTTCAGATATGTATATAGAAATGTGTAAAGCAAGGGTGATAATGAGCAGGGTTAAGTAGATATATTAATTGATGGAAACACATTCTGCCTTGGGCATCACTGACATTTGGTACAATGGGACTTGTGACTATAGCAGCGTATGCCTTATTTAAAAAAGAACAGATTAAGTAAAGGGGCTAATGGAATAGCCTTATACATAGAAAAGATGCCTGACTCTAAGAAAATCAGCAATTTGAGACATGATGGTTCTAGAATATTATAAAAGATCCATAGAGGGCGAAACAGAAGTAATAGTCAAGTCTTCCTACTTTAAGTTGTTCCCCTTTCCATTCATCCTCTGCTCACCTGTCAAAGGAATTGTCCTAAAATATGAGGGTGACCATGTTGCTATTATACTTAATAAACTCCTATGCTTTCCTATGGCTATTGGAATCAAACATCAGTTTTAGAGAAGGTACAAACTACTTGGCTTGATTGAGGGATTTCTCATCAAAGAGTTCCCTATGCCAAGGAAATAGGTATAGTAACCATCCTTAACCCTATTCCAATCTAAAAACATAATTTGTAGCAATTATTCACACTCTAGTTCCTTCTCACAGTTCCTCCTTGTTCAGGAGAATTTGTTCCAGAATAGAAATCATTCTCGTTGGTTCTCTGCCTTCTGTAAAGCCAAGCATGAGCAGCTTTCCAGAGGACTGCTGCTATGAACAGCTTCAAGGTTCTGATTCTATAGTATAGTGAAATCTCTATTTATTCAGGAATAAACTAAGACAAAACATTGACAGAAATCAAAGTACAGCATTCAGAATGTTATGACATAACTTATCACTAAAGTAGCCACATAGTTTTCATCAAAGTGGTCACCTAGTTTTGAAGAAAAGATATCACTCAGTAAGTCCTTAACTCAGTCATCCTTAAGGAGAAGGCCTCCTTAAGGAACACAAAGGACAAAGGAAGACTTCTTCACCCCAAGGTATCAGTAAATCACATTCTTCTCAGTAGCATTAGGGAGCCAATAAGAGGTCTTTTCATCTTGCCTTGATGCTGGCTCTCAGATTCCATGGTTCCTCTTCCATGGCCCCAGTTCCTGCCTCAATCTGCCCAATGGTCACCTGTATTCAAAGGCAGACAGCTCTCAGCTCCTTGTCCAGCTCCTCATAGCACTTCCCATTCCATATGGCAGCTCACAGTATCCAGTACAGCTCAAGTCCTTCACCGTTCCTGCTTCTGGGAAGACAGAGCTTAACAGAGCCAAAATAACATTCATTCCCATGGCTGGCACCATCATCTATTCACTATTTGCCTGGGAAATCAACACAGACCCACAACCAAGGTCTGATAGGTCAACACAAATCATCACTAAAGCCCAGGACCTCCAAAACCCTCCCAGAACCCAGAACCCAAGACTTCTGTAAACAGACAACCAGAAAATCCTCTTTTAGGGCTTCCAGTAAGGTCCCAGGGCTTCTGTACAAAGTATCACAAACAAACATCAACACAGACAGAAGAGACAAACAGAGTGCTGAGATACCACAAGTTTTCTCCTTCTCACCTCTGCCACCACAAAAGTTCTCTTCCCAGTTCTGCTCTTTGCCAGCTTGGGCTTCTCCTTATATGTGGTTATAAGCTATTCCCCTTTCCACCCCTTCCTCTTGCATCAGCAACATGGGTTTACAACTTCTAGGGTTCACAAGTTCTGGAGATCACAAGTTCTGGGGTTCACAAGTTCTGTTTCTTAAAAAAACTTGATGTAATCATGGGCAAGGCTTAAAAAAAATTTCAACTGAAACAGGGTGCTAAATAATTAAATAGCTGAAACAAGGCAATAAGTACTTCTTTGCTTGTCATTATACCTTCTGAAGGATAAAATTATCATTAAGGCAAGTCAAGAGATAATGAAGCTATTGTTCTAAGAGAAGAAAAAGTGTCCCGGCATATACCTCATTGCAGCTGCGTTGTACTTCTGTACCATGTTATGACATATTTCCTCATTTGTCATCAGTTTTGTCTTTCTATCCAGTTCATCTATGCTACATTCTGATGACAATGTTGCTTCTGTTTTTGCTCCCATTTATCTTCATCCAAATGACCTCCACAGTATCAACTTACTTTAATTCTTGGATATCCTGAAATAAAGATATCTTCTTAATATATATAATATAATAAACATACATATATGTATATGCCATTCCCCCCACCTCTTTCTCTGGAATAATGCTACCTTTGTAGTACATCCCCCATCTCTCCCCATCATAGGAGAGCTACCTAGGAAACTTGCCCAAAACCAACAAAGCCTACCTAGGCAACAAACCTGCCAAGTAAACCTTCCCAAACCTGCTACCTAAAGTCCATAGTCTCTGTCCCCCTTCTGTTCAATTCTCGAAATAGATTTGGGAACTTTCCAGTTGTGCAACAAACTTACCACTGGGCAACAATTGTTAAGCAATGCTATCTTTTGGCTTCTGTATTTTCCCTGCTTGCACCTCTTGGTAACATTTATGTTGTGTCTTTTGTCTATATAAATCCTGAGATGGAGGATTGTTTGGGGCGGAGCCAAGATGGCGGAGTAGAAGCATGACCTTCCTGCAGCTCCGGCTTCCACCCTCGACAATCCATGTAAAAAGAGGACTCTAAACAAACTTTGGAGCTGCAGAACCCACAAAATGACACAGAGAAGCTAACCTCCCACTGAGGATTGCCCGGCAGGAATGCAGCGCAGCACTCTGGGAGCCGAGCCCAGCCACACACCAAGGCTTTAGCCCCAGGGCAGGCCAGCTGGACTTCAGATCAGCAGCAGCTGTGGCCTTTTCCAGATTTATCAACACATAGGTGCAAAGGACAATGTGAGAGGCCAGTGCAGTCTGGACTTTGGGACCAGTAAGTGGGAGTGCGTGTCTTTTACCCCCAGGGCGAGAAGCTGCTGAGATGCCAGCACAGCCAGCCAGCATCATGAGGTGGCTTCAGCTCCTG
Source organism: Petaurus breviceps papuanus (assembly GCF_028583685.1). Lineage (NCBI taxonomy): Eukaryota > Metazoa > Chordata > Mammalia > Diprotodontia > Petauridae > Petaurus > Petaurus breviceps. The sequence continues at coordinate 208,877 of NW_027186073.1, read as the reverse complement.
GCCTGCAGAGTGTAGGGGGACCAAGCACCAGTCTGAGGGGTAATCGCTATTGCTTTAACCTGCTTGGATCTGGATTGCAGTCTAGGGTGGAGGTCTTGGGGTGTATGTCCAGCTTGCCAGAGCATGTGGAGACCTCAGAGAGGGCACCCTCTGGCAGCTGAGAAAACCCCAGCATTTGGGATGAAAGCTCCCCTGTCTGGTGTCAGAGTCCTACTGTGGCAAAAAGCTCAAAAGTCAAGTAATTGAGTGGCAAAATGAGCAGGCAAAGGAAACAAAGCAGACAGAAGATTCCAACAATACACTCCTATTTTGGTGACAAAAAGGAGCAAAGCATGGAACAGGAGGAAAACAGTGAAGTCAGAACTCCTGCACCAAAAGCTTCAAAGGAAAATACAAGCTGGTTACAGGCCATAGAGGACCTTAAGAAAGATTTTGAAAACCAAATAAGAGAAGTGGAGGAAAAATTGGGAAGAGAAATGACAACAATGCAAGAAAATTATGAAATGAGAGTCAACAGCCTGACTGAGGAAAATAATACCTTAAAAAACAGACTGACTCAAATGGCAAAGGAGGCCCAAAAAGGCAATGAGGAGAAGAATGCCTTAAAAAGCCGAATTTGCCAGATGGAAAAAGAATCTCAAAAACTCAATGAGGAGAATCATTGCTTCAGAATTAGATTGGAGCAAATGGAAGCTAATGACTTTATGAGAAATCAAGATGCTGTTAAACAGATCCAAACAAATGAAAGAATAGAAGGCAACGTGAAATATCTCATGGAAAAAACCACTGACCTGGAAAATAGATCCAGGAGAGATCATTTAAAAATTATTGGACTGCCTGCAAGCCATGACCAAAGTAAGAACCTAGAAATCATCCTCCAGGAAGTTCTCAAAGAAAACTGCCCTGGGTTTTAGTACCAGAGAGCAAAATAGAGGTTGAAAGAATCCACCAATCACCTCCTGAAAAAAGATCCCAAAAAGAAAACTCCTAGGAATATTATAGCCAGGTTCCAGAATTCCCAGATTAAGGAGAGAATATTACAAGCAGCCAGGAAGAAACAATTTGAATATTGTGGAAACACAATCAGGATAACCCAGGATCTGGCAGCTGCTACACTGAGGGATTGAAGGACTTGGAATATGATATTCCGGAGGTCAAAGGAGCTGGGATTAAAACCAAGAGTCACCTACCCAGCAAAACTGAGTATCCTGTTTCAGGGGAAAATATGGTCATTCAGTGGAATAGAGGACTTTCAAGCATTCTTGCTGAAAAAACCAGAGTTGAATAGAAAATTTGACATTCAGATACAAGAAGCAAGAGAATCATGAGAAGGTAAACAGGGAAAAGGAATCATAAGAAACTTATCAAAGTTGAACTATTAACATTCCTACATGGAAAAATAATAATTGTAACTTATGAAACTTTTCTCAGTAGTTGAAGGGATTAGAAATATATATATATATATATATTTGTCTATATATGAGGGTATATGGGCATATAAATACATATGTGAATGTGTGTATATATGTTTACAGGTATACATAGATAGAGGACACAGGACCAATTTAACAGGACGGAATGATACTTAAAAGGTGAAATTAAGAGGTGAGAGGAATATAATGAGAGGAGATGGGGAGAGACAGATTGGGGTAAACTATCTCATAGAGAAGAGGCAAGGGAAAATGGTTACAATGTAGGGGAAGAATAGGAAGGCAAAAGGGAATGGGTCCAACCTTATTCCCATTGAATTTGGCTTGAGGAGGGAGTGAAATACACACTAAATAGGGTATCTCACCATCCAGGAGAATGGGGGGGGGGAAACTGGAACCCCGGGCGAGGGATAGAGGGTGGGGTAGGCTGGGGGGAGGGAAGTTGGAAGCACTCACTTTTGAAAATAGATGGGATCAAAGTAGAGAATAGAACAAGTGGGAGGTGGAATAGGAGGGAGGGAAATATAGTCAGTCTTTTACAATATATCTACTATGTTATTGTTTTGCACTAGCCACACATGTACAACCTATACTGAACTGCTTATCTTCCCAGTAAGGGTGGGCGACAAGGAAGGAAGGGAATGAATCTGGAATTCCAAGTTTTAAAATCAAATATTCAAATATATATGTGTGTGTGTGTGTGTGTGTGTGTGTGTGTGTGTGTGTGTGTATATATATACTATTATTAATACCATCTTACATGTAATTGGGAAATAAGATATACAGCCACTGAGGCATAGCGATCCACTGGAAAAGTAGAAAGGGGTATGGGAGAAAATATGGGAGAGAGAAGATTGGAGGAGGGGATATCCTGTGGGATTGCTATTTTGGGGCAGTGGGTAGGGGAAAAACAGGGAGAAAATTTGTAATTCAACATCTGGCAGAAACAAATGATGTAAATCAGAAGTTAATAAAACATTAAAAAAAAAGAAAAAATAAATCCTCAGATGTATATGCTTGGGGCGCCCACCTTATTTGAGTACATGAACCCTGGCTGTCCCCAGGTTAATTATGCTCCACAATTAAAACTTCATTGGGGGTGGAGCCAAGATGGTGAAATGGAAGCAGTAACTTTTCTTAGCTCCTCTGTGAATCCTGCCACTAAACTTTAAAAAGTAAACATGAACAGATTTTTGGAGTGTCAGAATCCACTGGGAGATGGAGCATGGAAATTGCCCACGTGGGTCGGGGCAGGGGGAACGTGGAGGACATAGGGCTGCAGCAGCTTGGACTAGAGAGCAGACTACAGCAGAGAGAGAAGGAGCCCCAGCCAGCAGACTCACCCACCACCAGGGTGATTTGCAGCCATCTCACCAGCGTCTTGCCACGGGACACGAAGATCCGTCAGAGCTGAGTAAGACAAATCTAAGGGCCCACAACAGAGACAGCAGCTTCTCCTGGGACTATCAGCCCCCAGCCTGGAAGTTTAAAAATCACCTGCCTGATTTTCCAGGGTCCAGGGTGGCAAAGTAAAGTCTGGCTGCTCCTATTCCCCCTCCCTGACCAGGAAAACCCAGAGATAAATGTTCCACCCAGAGTAAAATCCTGAAATAGCATAAATAGCCTCAGGCTTAGGAGTCATGGAGAAAGGCTCTGAGGCAGTAAGGAGTCTGAAGAGAAGAGCAGGAGTGGTCCCAACAAGCCCCACTTCACCTGACCAGCAAAAGCCTGCCTGAGCTGTAGCCCAGGGGCATAGAGGCAGAAATCTGAAATGGCCAGGCCGCCCCTCCCCCACAGATTACTCTGTGAGTCTCAGGGTAATTCAGGGGAAGCACTGAGAATTCTGGCTGTGGCCTCAATCTAGATACCCAGAGGCTACAGCACACAAATCCAGCAACCAAGCACCTAGCTTCCAGCCTGAGAAGACTGGGTCAGAGCCCTCTGTACTCCAGGAGCAGAAATAAACTTTAAAGGACAGGAAATAGGCAATTACAATGGGCGAGAAGCTACTTGCAAAGGCAAGTCCAAAGACAATAGAATCCTATTATTCTGAACAAGAAGAATCACTTTCAGGAAACACCATGGACTCTGTGTCCACACCTGAGACAACAGATGGAGATATGAACTGGTCTCAAGCCCAAAAAGCATTCTTGGAGGAGCTCAAGAAAAATTTTAAAAGCCAAATTAGGGAGGTAGAAGATAAATTTAAATCTACAGGGACCAAATTAGAAAAAAGTCTCACTGAAGAAAACAAATCCTTAAAAAGTAAAATTAGTGAACTAATTGGAGAAAATGCCTCCCTAAAAAAGGACCTTCAAAAACTAACTTAAAAGAATAATTCACTAAAAATTAGAATCAGTCAAATCAAAGCTCAGTACTCTATGATGCAAGAGTCAATCAAAAAAAAACCATGAAGATTGAAAAATTGGAAGAAAGTGTAAAATATCTCACTGGAAAAACAACTAACCTGGAGAACAGATCCAGGAGAGATAACTTAAGAATTATTGGTATACCGGAAAGCCATGATGAAAAAAAGCACCCTGGATGACATCCTCCAAGAGATTGTCAAAGAAAACTGTCCTGAAGTCCTAGAATCAGAAGGTAAAATAGTTATTGAAAGAATTCACTGGTCTCCTCCTGAAAGAGATCCCAAATTGAAATATAATAGCCAAATTCCAGAATTACAAGAATAAGGAGAAAATATTGCTAGCAGCCAAAAAGAAATAATTCAAATATCGTGGAACTACAGTCAGGATTACACAGGACATAGCAGCTTCTACATTAAAAGATCGAAGGGATTGGTATTTGATATTTCATAAGGCAAAAGAGCTAGGACTGAAACCAAGGATTAACTACCCAGCAAAACTGAGCATAATCTTTCAGGTAAGGAGATGGTCAGTTAATGAAATAAGGGACTTCCAGATGTTCCTGATGAAAAAGTCAAAGCTCAATGGAAAATTTGGTCTCCAATTACAAGACTCAAGAAAGACATAAAAAGGAAAACAAGGAAAACACAAACTCACACATATACACATGCACACACACACACTCATGCACACATGCACATAATTTGGGATGCAATAAGAGCAAAATTTTTACTTTCCTATATGAGAATCTGTCAATATTGAAATGTATATGATTATCATGACCTTTAAAAGGGTTATACATAGATAGAGGGCATGGATATAAATGAACAAATCTGATGATAAAAAAAAACTTATTAAGGGGGCCAAAGAAACAGTAATGGTATAAAAGGAAGGGATGAGATAGAAAAATGTAAATTATGCCATACAAAGAGGCATAAAAACATACTATAGTAGAGGGGAAGGAAAGAGGGAGAGAAACATCTTTCTCACTGGTTCTGGTTCAAAGAGGGATCAATATAATCAGTCAAGTTTAAGATCCTAATGTGAAAAGACACAAAAACTCATTAAATAGAGGGAAAGGAGGGAGGGAGAGGAGCACTGTGTAAAATTTACTCTCATTGGTTTGGGGTCAAAGGGAGGATAACATACTCTGAAAAGTATAGAAATCCATTGTGTCCTATAGGCAGTAGGAGGGTAAGAGGGGATAAAAAGGGGGAATTAGAAGGGAGGGAAATAGTAGTAAGGGGAGAGGGAAGGTAAAGAAGGTGGGTCACAGGAAGGGAACACTGAGGGAAGTGGTGGTCAAAAGGAAAACCCTTAAAGAGAGGAAGGGAGAAGGAAGAAACAAAAACATAAGCAGGGGAGGGAATAGGATGGAGGGAAAGAGACAGACAGTAATCATTACTGTGAATGTGAATGGGATGAACTCTCCCATAAAACAGAGGCAGATAGCAGAATGGACTAAAAACCATAATCCTACACTATGCTGTCTACAAGAAACATATCTGAAACAAAGGGATACCCATAGGGTAAAGGTAAAAGCCTGGAGTAGAATTTATTATGCTTCAGCTAAAGTAAAAAAAGCAGGGGTAGCAATCCTTATCTCAGATAGAGTAAAAGCAAAAATTGATCTAATTAAAAGAGATAAGGAAGGAAACTATATCCTGCTAGAAGGCACCATCAAGAATGATGCAATATCATTACTTAACATATATGCACCAAGTGGTATAGAGTCCAAATTCCTAGAGGAGAAGTTAAGGGAATTAGAGGAAGAAATAGATAGCAAAACTATACTAATGGGGGATCTTAATCTCCCTCTCTCTGAACTTGATAAATCTAACTTCAAAATAAACAAGAAAGAAGTTAAGGAGGTGAATAGAATTTTAGAGATGCTAGATATGATAGATCTCTGCAGAAAAATGAATGGGGATAAAAACGAATTTACTTTCTTCTCAGTGGTTCATGGCACATACTCAAAAACTGATCATGTACTAGGGCATAAAACTTCCCAATTCAGTGCAGAAAGGCAGAAATATTAAATGCATCCTTCTCAGATCATGATGCAATAAAAAAAACATATGCAATAAAGGGCCATAGAAAGATAGGCAAAAAATTAATTGGAAATTAAACAATTTAATCCTAAAGAATGAGTGGGTCAAACAAGAAATTATAGAAACAATCAGTAACTTCATTCAAGAGAATGACAATAATGAGACAACATACTAAAATTTGTGGGATGCATCAAAGGCAGTTCTTAGGGGAAGTTTTATATCCCTGAGTTCATACATGAATAAATTAGAGAAAAGGGAGGTCAATGAATTAGGCATGCAATTTAAAAAGATAGAAAAAGAACAAATTGAAAATCCCCAATTGAATACTAAATTAGAAATACTGAAAACCAAAGGAGAGATTAATAAAATTTAAATTAAGAAAACTATTGAATTAATAAATAAAACTAAGAGCTGGTTTTGTGAAAAAACAATAAAATTGTTAGATCCTTAGTCGTTATGATAATAAAAAAGTAAAAAGAAAACCAAATTATGAGTATCAAAAATGAAAAGGGTGAATCTACCTCCAATGAAGAGGAAATCAAAACAATAATTAGAAATTATTTTGCCCAATTGTATGCACACAAATTTGACAATCTTAGTGAAATGGATGAATATTTACAAAAATATAAGTTGCCCAGATTAACTTAAGAAGAAATAAATTACTTAAATAACCCCATCTCAGAAAAAGAAATCAAACAAGCCATCAATGAACTCCCTAGGAAAAAATCTCCAGAGCCAGATAGATTTACTTGTGAATTCTATCAAACATTTAAAGAACAATTGATTCCAATACTCTACAAACTATTTGGGAAATGTAGTGGAGAAGGAGTCCTACCAAATTCTTTTTATGGCACAAATATGGTACTGATACCTAAATCAGGAAGAGATAAAACAGAGAAAGAAAATGATAGACCAATTTCCCTCACAAATGTAGATGCAAAAATTTTAAATAATATATTAGCAAAAAGACCACAGCAACTTATCACAAGAATAACACACTTTGATCAGGTGGGATTAGGTATTGGAGGTGGTTAAAGCGAGGTCTCAAGCAAGTTTCTTCTTTCACTCTGCCATCTTGGCTCAGCCCCCATTTAATTTTTTTAAAAAGAAAAATATATGATTGTGCTAATGGTGACAGGAGCCAGAAGGAGCAGTGGAGCCAACAGAGTCAGTCATCACCCATTTGTTAAGCATTGACTATGTGCTAGGCACTGTGCTCAGGACTGGGAATGCAAAGAAATGAAAAAACAGTATCTGCCTTCAAGGAGCTTACAATTTAAAAGGTGGTGAGAGACAACACATAAATGACCACAGGTGTATATAAAATGTAGACCTTATAGATGGAAGGTAATCTCAGAGAGGAAGATGGGGGGGAAGGAAACAGGAAAAGGATTCTTTTTGTAGAAGGCTGGATTTGCGTTGAATCTTAAAGTCAAGGAAACTAAGCAGTGAAGGGAGGGAAGGAAGGAGGGGGACAGGTAGGGGGGGATAGTTAGTGCAAATGCAAAGAGTCAAGAGATGGAGGGCTGTGTGCAAGGAATAGCAAATAGGTCAGCATGGCCAGACTGGAATTGTAGAACCTGTGGAGAGGGATGAATGGAGGAAGTCTGGTGAGAAAGAAAGGAGCAAAGCCGTGGAGGGTTTTGAATGCCACAAAGAAGGCTTTCTGTTGTTCCTGGGGATAATAAGCAAGCCACTAGACTTTCTTGAGTGGGGAAGGTCCTGCACTTTAGGGAAGTCACTTTGTCAGCTAAGTGGAGAATGGACTTAGACTGGAGAAAGACCAACTAGAATGCTATAATAAATAGCAAAACTCCAGGCAAGAGATGGTAAGGACCTGAACAAGGGTGGTGGCTGCATGCATAAAGGGAAGTGGAAATATTTGAATGGTCCTGTAAAGGAAAAAATTACCAGATTTGGCCATGGATTGGATATGTGGGGTGAGAATGAGGAACCCAGGATGATGACAAGGTGGAAAGCCTGGGTGACTGAGCAGATGGTGGTATTCAAGATCAGGGGTGGGAAACTTGTGTGGCCCTTTGACTGCATTCAACCTTCACAGAACAAATCCCCTTAATAAAAATAAAAATAAAACTCCTTAATAAGAGGATTTGTTCTGTGAAGTCTGGGTTCAGTCAAAGGGCCGCACTTGAGGACCTAGAGGTGGCCTTGAGGCTGAAGGTTCCCCATCCCTGCCATAGATGGTAATAGGAAAGAACGGAAGACAAAAGGATCCATGAGAAGAGATAATGTATTTATTTTGAGAGAAGTAGTTAATATCTATAACTCAGGCAGAAGGGAGGCAGCTTCAAAGTCTTTATGATGCCAGATGCAAGGGACAGTAACAAGGAAGTTCTTGGAACATTACAAGGAGCTTTATAAGATGGGCCTGAAGCATTGAGACACAGGCAGAAGGAGGAGCCACGAATGCTGGGGCAAGGGGGATATAAGAGACCACCAAAGATTGTCATTTTCATTTATTTAAAATTTAAAAGTATGAATAAAATCAGCACAACTAGAACAAGAAATGGGTAGCTACATGGTGCAATGGAGAGAGCACTGCATTTGGATTCAGGAAGATTTGTCTTCATGAGTTTAAATCCAGCCTCAGAAACTTACTAGCTGTGTAACCCTGGGCAAGTCACTTTACCCTGTTTACCTCAGTTTCCTCATTTGTAAAATGAGCTGGAGAAGGAAATGGCAAACCACTCTGGTATCTTTGCCAAGAAAATCTCAAAATGGAGTCTCAAAGAGTTGGACATGACTGAGAAACGACTCAAAAACAATAAGAGAATAAAAAGAGAAACTATCAAGGTGGGGGCGGTGGGGGATGGGAGTGGGGGTGGAGGAGTGTGTGATGGGGAGGTGATGTGACTGGAACACATTCACCAGAGTGAGTTAACCAGAAAAAGGTAAACCAGGTTCAAAGTACTCTTTGCATCTGCATAAACTCTAATCATAGTTCACAAGCATATTCAGTGATACACTGATCTTTAATAGTCAACAGACACACCAATATATTGTTGATGGAGCTGGGGATTGACACAGTCTCTATGGAAAGCATTTTAGAACTAAACAAATAAAAACAACTAACACATCTATTCCCTTTGACTCGGAGATTCCACTGCTAGGGATTGCCCCAAGGAGATCGCCGTCAGAAAGAAAAAGCTCTATACACTCTAAAATATTTATAGCTGCAAAAAAAAAAAAAAAATGGGAACGTATGAGATGAAAGTCACTGAGGAATGGATAAGCAAATGGTACACGAATTAATGGAATCTCACTGTGCTGTAAGAAACTATGAACATGATGAGCACAGGGAGGCATGTAAGGAATTACGTGAAGTGAGAGAGAGGGAAGTGATCAGAGCCTAGAAAATGACTACAATGTGAATGGGAAGAAGAAAACCATCAAACAATCAAAAGTAAATGTTAGAAAATTACAAAGAACAAGTCTGGCTGCAAAGAAGAGATGTGGAAAGTTCACAGATTTACAACATTGCTATTCTTTTAGAGTTTTTTTCAATATATTGGTTGGTTTTGTTGATTCCCCCCCCCTTCCTCTTTTTCTTTTAAAAACGATTCCTTTTTATAGTGGATAGCTCTATGGAAGGAAGGGAAAAATATAAGCAATATAAAAACAAAAGATCAATAAAAATTATTTTTAAAAATTAGAAAACACTAAGCATTTATTACATACCTACTATGTGCCAGGAACCAGAGATAAAAATACAAAGGATGGAATGGTTCCTACTCCCACAGAGCTTGTGCTTTCTTGAGCACACTCGAGGGTAAGAAATGAGGCATTCAGTAGCCAGAAGCACAGATCTGATTTCTTTCTTGAGATTCAGATTTTCTGATAACCACATAGGCATCTGGGGTCATCTGGCTGCATTGCAACTGAAGATGCTAAGTGCCATTAGCATATCTGTAGTCACAAGGCAGCTGCCGTTAGACTATTACAGACCAGAGCACCTACAACCTGAGACTCTATTGGTCAGAAACAAGGATTGCCAACTATTTCAAATCTATTTAGATTTGTTAGAAGCAAAAAGAAGAGACGAGTTGTAAATAATACTCCCCTCCTTGACTTTCCCTAGTGTACCAGATTGTTTTATTATAACTACATTATATATGTATTATATATGATCATTTGTGATTGAAAGATAGGGTTGACAATGCAAAGGAAGAGAGATAGATGAAATGGTGTTTGGGAAGAACTACACGTAGGCCAATGTGGCTGGGTCACAGGGTTCCCAGAAGGGAGCAAGATACAAGAAGACTGGAAACGAAGGAGGAACCAAGTCATGGAGACCTTTAAATGCCAAACAGCAGCCGTTCTATTTTATCCTGGAGATGACTGAGAGCCTCTGGGGTGGCCTTTTAGGCTTAGAGGAAGCAGCAAATGAATCAGCTTGGACTGCGTCTCCTGCCCATTGCCATAAGGATCATGCGGAGGACGGAACAGCAGCAGCAGCAGGGGTGAAGATGCCACATGGGCATGGGACACAGCCTATGCAAAGTCATGGAGGCAGGAAAAGAACAGCAAGGGCATGAGTTTGACTGGGATGGAGAGTGTTTGCAGTGTAATCTTGAAAGAGAGGCCAGAACCAGGCTCTGAAGTTCCTTAAATAACAAAGGTGTGTCACGGCCTATGGGCAATGGGGGAATGTGCTCGAAGAATAGCAATCTGGTAGCTATGCAGGATGGATTAGAGAGGAGGGAGTCTTAATGAAGGGAAACCGAGTAGGAAGCATCCAGGTGAGAAATAATGAAGGCCTGAAGGAAGGTGTCTCTGCCACGAATAGAGAAGTAGAAAGAACAGCCAGACAAGAAAGCATCTCTCCCTTGTATGTAAGGCCGGGAAGAGGTGCTGCCATAGTTTCTTCCTTTCTATATCTCCCTCCGCTCCTTGCGTCTGTATATATACATCTATATCTATAAATACATTTATGTAGTACCTAAAACGCACCGGCTAGATGGCACAAGGCATAAGAAGGGATAATGCCACTCAGGTGTTGGGGGTGGGGGAAGATGTTTCTATGTTTGTTCTTGTTATACCTTTAAAGTAAATATTCCTTTGTAAAAGCTAATCTGATGGGGCAGCTAGGTAGCGAAGTGAATAGAGCACCAGCCCTGGAGTCAGGAGGACCTGCGTTCTAACCTGGCTTGAGACAACGGTTACTAGCTGTGTGACCTTGGGCAAGTCATTTAACCCTAATTGCCCTGCCTTTCCTGCTCCAAAAAGGGGAGGGGAAGCTAATCTGACTACTAAATGATTAAATTGATTTGGGGTGCTGGTGAACACTAAAATTAGGGGACTACAATCAGTGAGGGCTCAAGCCAATGGCAGGAACTAGATGCTTCCCAATTCCCTTAAGGGTACTGGAGAACCCTGGGGGAGGGGTGAAACGTAACATAGCTGGCCTTCAGGTAATAAGGGTCAGAGGAGTCACTGTTACACAAGGAATTGACTGGAATGTGATGAGGGCTTCCTAAAAAGGAAGGGGTTTGGATCCATATTTGGAAGTAAGGAAAGAAAGAAGATGGCACCGATCAGCCTCCATCTTTGGTTTGAGGACTGAGGAAGCTGTGCTGATTTCCACCACCCTCTTTGCAACTGTCTCATCTTTCTGTCTCTCTGTCTCCTTGTCTCGAGGTGTCTGCCTGTGTCTATATCTTTCTATGCCTCTCCATTTTCCTATGTCTCTTCCTCTCCATCTTTTCCTCAATGTCTTTATATTTCACCTTCTCTAGCTCTCTCCGCTGTGTCTTCCCTGCTACTCTTCTGTCTCTATACCTCTTCCTCCTCATGCCTCTATCTCTGAGATTATAGGATGGATGCGTGAGGTGTACTGAGAAAGCAATCTGGACAAATCCCAGAACTTTCTGAAAGAACTAGAGCAACATTGATTTTGCTTGTGCAAAAGCTTCTCAATTTTATGTAACCAAAATTCTTCATTCTGTTTCCTCTTGAGTTAAGAATTCTTCCATTAGTCATAGTCAGGAAAAACAGTAGCTTCTCTTCTCCTCTGATTTTTGTGACCTTTTAGATTTAGGTTATGTATCTACTTAGAGATTTTGGTGACATATGGTATAAGTTGGCAAACAAACACTAGATTCTGCCTGACTTCTTTCCAGTTTTCCCAGCTGTTTGTGTGGAATATGGAATCCTTACCCACTGGCATGTTCAATTGCTTCTGGATTTTGTTTACCCAGTCTATGCCATTCATCAACATTTCTGTTTTTAACTAGTTTTGATATATCAAATTAGTTTGAGATCTGATACTAAGCCACCTTTATTTCTGCTTTAAAAAAAACTATTTCCTTTGAGATCCTTCATCTTTAGTTCTCCCAGATGAATTTTGTTATTGTCTTTTCTTATTAATAGCTCCATGAAGTAATACTCTGGTAGTTTGATTAGGAGAGCACTAAATTTGTAAATTAAATTGGTAAGACTATCACATTTATCATATTGGCACAATCCAACCCTGAATAATAAATATTACTCCAATTATTTCTTTCTTGATTTCTATAAAGTGGATTTTATGATTGTATTCCTATGTCTAGTACTGATGTACTAGTACTGACTTGGTAGCTTAACTCCCAGATACTTAATACATTTTGTGGTTATTTTAAATAGAATTTCATTTTTTCTCTTCCTACTGGGTTTCGTTAATAATATATGGAAAGGCTTTTCTGGGCTTATTTCACATCATACTTCCTTATTGAAATTATCAATTGTTTCAATTAATTCTTAGGTGAGTTCTTAGGGTTCTCTAAACAGATCATCATATAATCTGTAAATAATAATCAATGTGTTTTCTCTTTGTCTAAGTTTATTCTTTCCATTTCTTTTGCATGCCTTAATGCTATAGCTAGCAAGTCCAGAACTGTATCAACTAATAACAAGCAATGAAAACCTTGAACTATCCCTAATGCTATTGAAAAGTCCTCCATCTAGCTTTTCTCCATTATTTACTATATTAAGGAAAGATCAGTTTATCTCTTCACTTTTTAATGTTTTAACATATATAAATTATATAACTTTTTTTCATATTATATGACATTCTTAACATATATGTATGTATATTAACAACCTCTTAACAATAATGTGATTTTATTGATTTTGTTATTTAAAAGGTCTATTATGTATATCGTTTTCCTAATGTTGAACCAACTTTGCAGGTTAGGAATAAATACAATTTAATCATAATAAATAATAATAAATATTTTGAATATGTTGAATATATTGTTATAACTTCTTTGCCAACATTTTTTCCAATATTTTTCTATTGATGTTCATTAAAGATATCAGTCAATAGTTTATTTATCTGGTTTAACTCTCCCTGGTTTGGGACCTTATCTCTCTCAAAGAAGGAGTTTAGTAGGATGCCTTCTTTCTCTATTTTTCAAAAAACTGGAGTTAATTACTTCTTGAATATTCACTAGAATTCATTTCTAGATGCATCTGTGCCTGTTTTTCCCCCTCCTGTGGGCGTTCACTTATGGCTCCTTATTTTTCTGATATTAAGTTATTTAAATGTTCTATTTCTTGTCCTGATAATCTGGATATTTTATATTTTTGTAAATATTCATCCTTCATTTATCAAATTTGTTGGCATGTAATCAGGCAAAATAGTTTCTAATAGCTTCCTTTTTTCCTGCTTCATCTGTTATAAGTTCTCCTTTTTAATTTTCATTTGGTAATTTGTTTTCCTCTCTGTTTAAAATCAAATAACAAATGGTTTCTGTTTTTTAATCTTACACACACACACACACACACACACACACACACACCAGCTTCTATCTTCATCTATACACTGCTGTTGTTGTTTTAAGTTTTTTATGTCTTCCTTAAATTTTAGAATTTCTATTTTTGTATTCTATTGGGGCTTTTTCCTTGTTGACTTTCTATGTCTTTATTTGTATACCCAATTCATCAATATCTTCTTTTACCCTTGTAATTTAGAATTATATTAATCTCCATTTGAGTCTTAATTCTGTCTTAAAATTCCCCCTTATTAATTATAATTTTATTTTTTGTGGTCAGTCAAGGGAATGGAAATTTTACTGCCTCTATTTTTCTGAACATAGGAAGATTCTGAAAAGACTATGCTCTCTTCTCTTCTTTCCCTTATTAGTATGTAAACTCCTAATAACCATTTAACTCCTTCTAATAATTCATTGTATTTGCCTTTCTAAGTTTCTCTTATCTCCTGTATTTGTGCTTCAAAAAATTTATCCAGCTCTGGTTTTGGTAGATGTTTATTATATTTTTATGCTATATTCTTTTCCATTCCCATCCCTCAAACTTAGTGGGAGTCAGGTAAGAATGAGACTTATGAAATCCCCACTTACCACCCATCCTTTAATTCCATATTTGCCTAATTCTCTTATCTAAACTTTCCACTGATTTAGCAGAATTGGAAATTCTTCCCTACTTTCTTGGTTCTCTTCTTAATGAGGTGTGTGTATATGTGTGTGTGTGTGTGTGTGTGTATGTAATCCACCCAGGCCCAGAGTTTGACTACCTCAGCCTTACTCAGAAATAATAGGCTTTCTTTATTTTTGTTATTCAGAACTTCCCCACTTTGGAAAGGTTTTCCAGATTCCTTTCTAAGCTCTTCTCCTTCTGCCTCAATAGCTCTAATTTCCCTCATCTCTTTTTTTTGTCTCACTCTTCATTTCTTTTTGTCAGCTTTCTATCCACTCTCAGGGCCCTTGGTCTAATGCATTCTCTTTTCTGTTTTTCTACATGTAATCATTGCCATATTATTCTCTTCTTCTGGAGGTTAATCCTCGAATTCTCAACTGATAGTGTTGTATTAAGTTATTTCTTATGTTTGCTCATTATTTTAGCCTGTCCCTTGCAAAAATGCTTCCAAAGCCCTGCTCATATCCCCAAACCACCTCCTTCTCCTACATTTCTCTTTGTCCTACAAGGACTAGAGTAACTTTCACACTGATGCCTAAGTGTTCGTTATTTTATTGAAGCTCAAAGGCTATGGGCAAATCCCTTGGCCAATACAAACAGACCTCCAGTCACAACCAAGGAGGTTGGTATCTGAGCCTTGTTCCTTATCAGGTGTGTTCTCACATGATAAATCAATCGGGCCTAAAAGGGGTAGGGTGATTTTTATCCTACCCTTAAACTGTATTACCTAGGTTGAAGAAGAATGATTAGAAACAGAGTCAGTTGCTGCATGAAAAGATATGAGCTGAGAAGGAGAATGGTATAGTGGAGTGATGGTTTGGGGGTAAGGAGAGATGAGGTTAAAAGTCTACCTGCATCATTGATGAGCTTTGTGAAGATGTGAAAACTCATAACCACTTCTAGGCCCAGCAAGGAAACTAAGAGGACAATCAAATAAACACAAAAGCAGAAAAGCAAGAGAGTTGAGAAATCGAGTCCTAAAAAGGCTGTATCTACCAGTTACAGATGGATGGCTCTTCCAGAGGATGCATGGCCCATATGGAGCCATCCTGATTAAAGATTCTTAAGAGGAGGAAACCAAATCTGGGACCCCCATTAGGGAATGTTCGAGGGCTACAAGGGTTGCTTCAAATGATAGAAGGCTTCTGCCTGGACAGGAGGATAAATCTGAGTCAGTCACCATCTTGAGGGTTCTTTTCTGTTGGTGCTCTGAGGTGGCAAAGACTACCTATGGTACCCAACCACATAAAAGGCAACAGACAGCCCTGATTAACTCAGTCATCCATGGGTCCAAAACTTAGGCTGACAGCTAATGTGTACCAGTCCCCCCATTCTGAATGACAGAGCATTCAGAGTCATAGAAGGTCTAAATTGGAAAGGACCCAATGGTTGAAAAAGGATTATCTCTACATACAGAACAAGTAGTCAACCAGACTTTGCTTGAACATCACTAAAGAAGGTCAAAGTCACTCTGTCAGGGCAGCCCATTCCAATTAAATGGCTCTGAAGTAAAGACAAGACACAATGATGTGCCAAGATTGTATGTCCACTGAGTATGGTGACTTGCCATGCCTCTGCAGGAATGGGGAACCTTAGGCTTTGAGGCCACATGTGGCCTTGTAGGTCTTTGGGTGCAGCCTTTTGACTGAGTCCAAATTTTATAGGACAAATCCTTTCATTAAGGGGATTTGTTCTGTGAGATTTGGATTCAATCAAAGGACCGCACATGAGAACCTAGAGGGCCACATGTGACCTTGAGGCATCAGGGTTCTCCATTCCTGCTGGGAATAAGCTAGCATGTTACCAAAGTAGCATAAAAATGTTTGTTGAAACAGGGTTATATTGTAGAAAGGTTGACCAAAAAAGAATTAAGGGCCCTTAAAGTCTACTGCAGAGGCCTTTAACCTTTTTCAGAATCATGTTTTTAAACGCATAAAATAAAATACATGCAATTTCCAAAGAAACCAATTATATTGAAATATAGTTATTAAAGATGATTTTTAATAAACAAGTACACATATTCCAAGTTAAGAACTCTTGGTCTACTTTTTTTTTGGAGGGATGAAGGCAAGGCAGTTTGGGTTAAGTGACTTGCCCAAGGTCACACAGGTAGTTAAGGGTCAAGTGTCTGAGGGTGGATTTGAATTCAGATCTTCCTGACTTCAGGGCCAGTGCTCTATTCATTGTACCACTTCGCTGGCCCAAACTCTTGGTCTACTATACATGAATTTATTTAATCAGCACTAACCAGATTTAATCTTCAGAGCCTTTCACTGAGTTTTGGAACTTGTGACCTTTCTCTTTGTGGATATAAGAATTTGGTTTCCTTTCTAAATCTCCAGAACAAATGGAAAATGGTCCTTGGCTCCCATTCAAGCACTTAGGTTAATGATACATTGACGATTGGGAAGGTTTTCTTTGACTTGACAAAAAAATGCAGTTTTCTTCCATAGTAAATGTGGTAGACCTTGGCTAGGTGCTCTCATTAAGCCCTAGTTTCCCAAAGACGACAGAGTAGTAGCTAAAACTAGGTAGAAAACAAGGTTGTAAAAATGGTAAGACACACAGCTCTTTGCAATGTACGGAGGTTTAAGACATAACCTGCTGCTTGACTTTATGATCACATCTGTAACACTACCCTAGTGGACTGCTGTGTTTGTGACATTATCTGAGCTGCCCTGGGGCTGCCATGGCATCCAGAGCTTGAGGGGGCAATAGTAGCAGTTGCTAGGAGAGCACCTGGAGACTCAACTTTTGCTCAGGTTGTCTTTGGATCAAGGACACATATCTCAAAGTAGCTAGAGAGGCAGAGGGAGCCTCATCTAATCTTCACCATGGCTCTTTGCTAATATTCTCTTTTCTTTGTTTATCTTAGTAAAGGTGTCATTGATACAATTGTCCTCCAAGGTTCATTTGCACTGGATCCTAAGCTCAGGTCCCTCAGTGTTCATTAAATAAATTCACAGGTAGTGGGCCATGAGTTCTTAACTTAGAGTCTGTATATTTGCCAGAGTTAGCTCAGTATTTGGGAGTCTCCAAAGGAAAGTGTGGGAAAGGAGGTATTAGGCTGCCTACCAGACTGAAGGTCTACAGAGCTGCTGTGCCGACCTCATTGTTGCAGGCCTATGAAACCTAGTTTACCAGAGCTGTGCCAGGAAATTGAATCACTTCCATTCGAATTGTCTTAGGAAGATTCTGTAAATCACCTGGAAAGACGAGGTACCAGACACTGAGGTCCTCTATAAAGCTGAACTGCCAAGCGTTCAAACTTTACTGTAGATAGAGCATCTCCTAATGGCTGACCATGTTGTTCAAATGCCAAACATACGTTTGCCTGAAAGACTATGTTTTGGAAGACTACACAAGGCAAATGCTCACATGGAAGTGACACAAGGACATTCTCAAGGTCTCTCTGAAGAACTGTGGGATCAGCCATGAGACATCAGAGACACTGGCCCAGGGACCACCCAGCATGGCGTGCCCACATCAGAGAAGGCTCCGTGTTCTGTGAGCAAAGCAGGCTGTCAAAAGAAATATGAGATGGACAAATTCAGAGACATCTCCTTCCCAAATGTTCATATGCACTCTTTGTGCCCGACCTGTGGTAGAGCCATGTAGAACTCTGGTCAGCTACAGCTGCACACACTGTACTTGGCTCCAACACAATGATGTCACTTTGGTCCTTTTTCAGAATGAAGGACAACAGCCACCATTATAATTCTTGGCCACAGCTGCTTCACAGGTCATACGTAATCTGAGGCACACATATGCATGTAGTATGATCTGCAGAATCAGACAGACATTGTTTTCATCAGGGAGAAACTGTGTCAGAGACTGCAAACTTTCCTCTTTCCAGGGTACTTTCCCTGCACCCCTCCCCTTTATCTATCTTATGCTAGATGGCACAAGAAACAGGCTCGGGTAATTTGAATGAGCCCATCCACTTTATCTGGCACATAGTAGGTACTCAGAAAGTGTCTGTTGATTCATTGATAGTATGACTCCTCACAATGTGTCTCAGGAGGACCAGCATCGGTCCTAGTGGGAGCTCTTTGTGGCTGCTTCCTGTCACAGTTCTGCCTGTCTACACAGCATCATTCTTCCTCCAGGTCTGTGCAGGTCACAGAAGATGTTAGGGTCATCACCTCCCACTGTCACTCCTGACTAAAGTTCTTCTACCATCATGCATAACATCCCTTTGTCTGCAGCTCCCTAGCAGACGCTGTCAGCCCATAACCACTTGTACCCTCATAAAAGAACTAGTAGGGCTTCAAAGGTGAAGGACTTTTGTGGCCCAGGGGGGAATTTGAAGTTGGAGGAAGACTCAGAAAGCTCTACAAGAAAAAACAACCAAGACCTGGAGAAGGGCCTGCCACATGTGGTTGGCACACTGTCAGGCTGTTGGGAAAGAGATGACGTCAGACTGCAAGGCAAACCTTGAGCCAATCTGGTATTGAAGGGGGAGAACCTCTGGGGAACTGTAAGAGAGAGAATGTTCCTGACCAGTGGTATGATTTCATTAGCCTCGATGTCAGGAGAACTTAGTGGAGAGAGGGAGAAATCAAGAGAAGAGATCCTTGTTTGGCATCTTTCTGTGAGACATAGGGATGCTCAGGGTCTCGGGCTAAGGCAGGTGAGTGGCCAATGAAAGAGAGTTCCACCTGAGGAGCCTCTCAGGAACCCCATGGGAGGCAGCAGTGGGGGGCAATGGCTGACACCATCCTCTAGACAACTGCAGGCAAAGGGATGTTATGCATGATGGTAGAACTTCAATCAGGAGTGACAATGGGGCAGGGTGATGACCCTAACATCTTCTGTGACCTGCACAGACCTGGAGGAAGAATTATGCTGTGTAGACAGGCAGAACTGTGACAGGAAGCAGCCACAAAGAGCTCCCACTAGGACCGATGCTGGTCCTCCTGAGACACATCATGGGGAGCCGTACTATCAATGAGTCAACAAACACTTCTTCAGCACCTCCTATGTTCCAGGCACTGCTGGGATCTAGAGAGCACTAGAGGAAATGTCATCTGCTAGGAGTCATGTCTAGGGCATGACTGGAAGGCAGTAAAAGTCATATAGGCTTCTCAGAGAGAACTACTCATAGGAAGGTAGGTAGAAAAGTGGATAGATAGTGAATACAACCAGCCCTGGAGTCAGGAAGACCTAAGTTCAAATCCAGCCTCAGACATTTAACACAAAAAACCTAGCAGATGACCTTGGGCAAGTCACTTAACAACAATTGCCCTCCAAAAAGCAAAAATAAAAGATATTAAAAAAAAAAAGAAAAGTGGATAAAGTCCTAAGCCTGGAGTCAGTAAGGCCTGAGTTCAAACCCAGTGTTAAATGTTTAACAGCTATGTGACACTGGTCAAGTCACTTAAGTTCTCTCTCAGTCTCCTCAACAGTGAAATGAGGATAATAATAAAGCCTACCTCACAAGGATCACATGTGATAATACTTGTATAAAGCACCAGTGCTCGTATTTATACTTAGGCTGATTCTGTTGGGAACACTGCTTCTTTCTTCGATTGCTAGATAAATCTTACAAGCCCGGGACCACTTGTATCCTCATAAAAGAATCAGTAGGGTTGTCAAATGAACAGGAGCATAGGAATATAGGAGAATTCAAAAATCAGGTATTACCAAAGGTCTAACCAGCAGAGGGTGGTAGGATGCTTAACTCCATATGAAACCAAGCTGGAAAAAGATTTAGATAGAGGATGCGACATCTGGGGCCGTCATTAAAGCACATGAAAGGGCTCACAAGGAGTGTTACTAACAACCCACTGGGTCTTGTCAGAAGTGAAGTTTCCATGTTATTTGGGTAGAAGCAAGAAGCCCAAGAAGTTGAAAAGCCCCCAAAGTGTACCTTGCTCCTTTGTACCTGCTAAGACTTTCTGACATAGGGCTTCCAAATGAATGAATGAATGAGTGAACGAATGAATGAAAGCAAATATCTAAATCTCCCTGGAGGCTAAAGTCCTTCTCCTTACATTACTGGTACACACACTTAAACCTTCATTAGTCTCTACCTGGGAATTGATTGGGAAGATAGAACCCTGCCAAAGGTAAAGGACACTTTGGCACAATCCAAAACCAGACAGTCTCCTGGGACACCTTGAATCCAGGAAGTTACCTTGTCTACCATTCTCAAAACCACAACCACCATAAATCAACCATTACTATTTGCCCAAGTTATTTTTATGAAGAAATATGCCCTTAGGACAGTCACAAAATGTGAAGTCATGCAGCCTATAGAGATTAAGGAGGTGCTTATGTCCCCAAAAATGGGTGGAGGAGAGCTTCTTTTTGCCAGGAGCCTTTTTGGCAAATGTATTGTGGGAATTAACTTCACCCTTTAGTATCACACCTTTTAAAACTGGAAGGGATCTTAGAGGTCATCGTGTCTGACCCCTCCACTTTACAGAAATGGAAACCAAAATCCATAGAAATGCCTTGCCCAAGGTCACACCAGTAACAAGTAGCAAAATGGTAGTTTAAACCAGGAATCCAGACATATGAAGAATTCAAAGATGTATGGAAAGGGAAGTGGGGAAAGCAAGAGGGAAGAAGAATTTATAAGGCACCTACAATGTGGTAGGCACAGTGTTAAGCACTCTTACAAAGATTATCTTATTTGAAGGCTATGATGAAAAGTAAAGAAAACAAATGCAAAAGAAAAGCATATGGAAAGACTTGCTTGGAATAATGAAGATCTAAGTGAGCAGAAGCAAGAGGACGTCGTATACGGCAACACAGTATTGTTCTAGAATGACTTTGAGTGAATAAGTCATGTTGACTATTCTATAAGGGACAGAGGAAGAAAGACACTATCTGCATCCAGAGAAAGAACTGATGACTAGGAACACGCATAGAATCATTTTACATATATACTTATTTGTGTCTAATGGTGTTCATCTCTAGGGTGGAGGGGGAAAGAAAAAAAAAGAAATTTATAGGAAAACTTTATTATATATTGAAAAGGAATAGCAAGTCATACAAAATGGATTTGCAATCATCTTTTTATATTGTACTGTGTTATGTAAATGCTTGTTTTATTCCATAAAAGAGAGGAAATAGTACATGGAGTAACCACACCTCTAGAAGACACTAAAGGACAAAATTCATGTTAAATACGATGCGTGATGATTGTATCATACACACTGTCTCATTAAATTTACAGCATGAACCTTCCTTCCTGAACTTCTGACATTGGGATATCTCTCATCGGAACCTCTCAGCTCAGGCTTCCACTAGATGTCAAATACTCAACTCCCAGCTCTGTGGTCCTGCTCCAGTCAAGCTGATCTACAAATGTGAATCCATCACTGTTCCCGTCCTATCCCCTCCACCCACACCCCCTGTCAAGCTTATGTTTACCCCTCTTCCCTAGGCAATCATGATGAACTTGTCATCCTGCAATCAATGATACTCCCCAATATCCTCATTACTCCTCTGTTATTCCGGATCTGCTATCCTTCCTAACCCTATTAAACTCTTTTTTTTTCCTCTAGGGAACCTTCTCTGATGAAGAAGTCTTCTGTCCCTAAACTTCAGGGCTAATGGTTCACAGTCTCTGGGTACCCCTAAATGCTAGGGAAATTATTTAATCTGAGATTTCCAACTTTAAACTTCTCTCCCCAAATTTCTCTATATTTATCTTCTCTCCTTTGCATCATAGTTATTGGTGTTTGTCTTTCCCTTCACCAGACTGCAGTGTCCTTGAGAGTAGCATCAGAGTCCTATCTATCCAGTACAAAGTACAAAGGAGACAGCAAATGACAATTGTCTGTGACTTAATACACTTCATTTCTGCCCCATACTCTGGCCTTATGGATCCTACAGAACCATAACTAGCAATTTCTTTGGCAGCTGGAGCAAGCACTATGAATCATCTACTCAAATTTACTGCAAGAAAAATTTAGCTGAAAGGCAGAACTGGGGAGGATATAATGTAATGGGAGAGGAGATAGAAAGAGCCTCTGGGGTCACTGGGAAGTTATAGCTGGGGAGGGAGCCATTCTGGGGACTGGGTAGAGAGCGGGCCAGGACAGGGTGTGATGTAATGCCAAGCAAAGGCAACTTCCCAAGGTTCAAAATACCAGCATAGGTGCTCTCCATTTTATTCAGTGACCAACCAAGAACAGAGAAGATCAAAACATGACATCATTCAAAATACAGCATTTACTAAGTGTGATTAAATAATCTCCAAGTACTACCCCATTCCAGGACCTTACATTCATTCAATCAATTACAAAGTCCCTGTTCTAAATACTACTCCACCCCTAGGCTGTACCTTCATTTAGTCTATCACAAAGCCCCTCTTCTCAAATGGAGATTAGTTTCCAATCATAGGTAAAGTACATTCATTTGTTCAATCATAGAACACAAAAAAGTCAAAAGTTCCCCACTCCTGGATCACAACTGAATCTACCCCAGAGTTATAACAAGTTTAAGCACAGCACTTAATACCCAAATGGAGGTCTTTTCTTCATCTTGACACGAGGCAAGTTCTCAGCAATCTTTGTTCCTGGGGAGACAAAGCTTAGCAAGGCCACAAGATACATTGCCAGTCTCTTCATTAATTCATCCTCTGTCTGCAGAACAGTCCTAGGACCCCTGAAAACATTAGCAAAACCCTCTTCCAGGATTTCTGTAAACATACAACAAGAAAATCCTTCTTCAGGGCTTTGGAACCAACAGAAAGGTTCCCAGACCCCTGCAACAACAGCACTGTCCTTCACCAGTGGACAGTATTCACTCTCTGTCTGCAGGACAGTCTCAGTAGCTCTTAACCAGCAGCCAGGTTCCAGGACTTCTGCAACAACAGGACTCTCTTTCACCAGTGAACAAATCTGGCAAAACAACATCAAAACAGACAGACAAAGTACCAGCAAAACAGCTATGTCTCCTCAGTCCTTGGCAGCTCCGGGGCAGGTCTCAAAAGTCCAGGGCAATTCAAAGTGGCCCTCAGCAATCCTCTCAGTCTCTCTCTGCCTCCAAAAGGGTGCTTCCAAAG
This sequence comes from Petaurus breviceps papuanus, assembly GCF_028583685.1. Lineage (NCBI taxonomy): Eukaryota > Metazoa > Chordata > Mammalia > Diprotodontia > Petauridae > Petaurus > Petaurus breviceps. The sequence continues at coordinate 185,572 of NW_027186073.1, read as the reverse complement.
AGTTCTTCTGCCTCTCTCTTGTGTCTCTCCAAATCTACATCACCAGCTCCTCCCAGTTCAGCAACTCTCTTTTCACGTCAACAAGTCCATACCATAAGTGGGATTAACAAGCTCTGGGTTTTAACACAATCAAACCAAAAACCAAGCCAATACAGGGGAATCTTTATATTCCATTACTATTACACAGGGTCTGGGAGAAGCTGAACTGGGATGTGGGGAAGGAACCTCACCATTTCATAGTTTTCCGTTTTAAGTAGTGTAATGTAATATCAAGCAAAGGCAACTTCCCAGGTTCAAAATACCAGCATAGGTGCTCTCTATTTTATTCAGTGACAAACCAAGAACAGAGAAGATTAAAACATGACATCATTCCAAATACAGCATTTACTAAGTGTGATTAAATAATCTCCAAGTACTACCCCACCCCAGGATCTTCCAATCATTCAATCAATTACAAAGTCCCAGTTCTAAATACTACTCCACCCCTAGGCTATACCTTAATTAAGTCCACCACAAAACCCCTCTTCTCAAATGGAGATTAGTTTCCAAACATAGGTAAAGTACCTTCATTTGTCAATCACAGAGCACAATAAGGTCAAAAGTTCCCCACCTCCTGGATCACAATTGAATCTACCCCAGAGTTACATCAAGTTTAAACACAGCACTTAATACCCAAATGGAGGTCTTTTCTTCATCTTGACACGAGGCAAGTTCTCAGCAATCTTAGTTCCTGGAGAGACAAGGCTTAGCAAGGCCATAAGATACATTGCCAGTCCCTTCATGAATTTATCCTCTGTCTGTAGAACAGCCCTAGAACCCCTGAACACATTAGCAAAGCCCTCTCCCAGGATTTCTGTAAACATACAACAAGAAAATCCTTCTTCAGGGCTTCTGAACCAACAGAAAGTCTCCCAGACCCCTGCAACAACAGTACTGTCCCTCACCAGTGGACAGTATTCATTCTGTCTGCAGGACAGTCTCCAGACCCCTGCAACAACAGTACTGTCCCTCACCAGTGGACAGTATTCACTCTCTGTCTGCAGGACAGTCTCAGGCCTTCTTAACCAAATGCCAGGTTCCAGGACTTCTTCAACAGGACAGTCTTTCACCAGTGGACAAATCTGGCAAAATAACATCAAAACAGACAGACAAAGTACCAGCAAAACAGCCATGTCTCCTCAGTCCTTGGCAGCTCAGGGGGCAGGTCTCAAAAGTCCAGGGCAATTCAAAGCGGCCACCAGCAATTCTCTTAGTCTCTCTCTCTCTCTCCACGAGGTGCTGCTTCCAAAAAAAAAATCTTCCGCCTCTCTCTTGTGTCTCTCCAAATCTACATCACCAGCTCCTCCCACTTCAGGACTTTCTTTTCACTTCAACAAGCCCATCCCACAGGTGGGATTAACAAACTCTGGGTTTTAACACAATCAATTTGAAAACCAAGCCAATACAGGGGAATCTTTAATTGCCATTACTATCACAAGTAGTTATGTTGCTAACAAAGTACTTAGACCCAGATTCTCATCTCTTGGCTTTCATATTATCCCCAAGGGATTTCCCCAGCTGTGAGTATGCCTGAAGGCTTTGAACTGTACCCTCTTCTCTTCTTCCCTTACACCATCTCACATGGTCGTCTCATCAGCTTCTACGGATTCAACAATCATCCATATGCAAACGATTCCCATATCTACATATACAGCCCTAACATTTCTCCCGAGTTCCGGTCTTGTATCACCAACTCTCTCAACTCACCTTGTCCAAAACAGAACTCATTGTCTTCCCCCCAAATCCTCCACTCTTCCCCACTTCTTGATTACTATCACAGGTGCCACTACTCTCCCAGTCACCCAGGTCCACAGCTTCAGTGTCATTCTCAATCCCTCCTTCACACTTACCCCATGTTTCTAATCTATTATCAAGTCTTACTGTTTCTACCTTCATTTTCCTGACTGTAATTCCCCAGAATGTGCTCCTTGGGCAACTACAGAACAGTTCCAACTACACATATTCAAACCACACTACTTTCCCCCAGAGCATTTTGGGTACTCCCCTCCTCTCAGACAGGGTCATAGAAAAATAGGATTTTGGAACTAGAACAAGAGAAGACCTCAAAAGTCATCCTAGTTCAACCCCCTCACTTTATTTTTTATTTTTTTATTTTTGGAGGGCAATTGAGGTTAAGTGACTTGCCCAAGGTCACATGGCTAGTTTTTGTGTTAAGGGTCTGAGGCCAGATTTGAACTCAGGTCCTCCTGACTCCAGGGCCAGTGCTCTATTCATTGTGCCACATAGCCACTCCCCCCCACCACTTTAAAAGCAAGTAAAGTAAGACTCCATAAGGTAAAGTGATTTGGACAAAGTCACACAGGTTATGGATAGCAGAGTGAGGATCTATACTCAAGTCCTCTGACTTGAGATCCAAAGGTTTTCAGAGCCAGAACATTGTACACAGTAACAGTAACATTGGGCAATGATCAACTATGATTGATTTAGCTCTTCTCAGCAGTACAATAATCTAAAACAATTCCAAAAGACCCATGATGGAAGATGCTATCCGTATTTAAAGAAAAAACTGATGGAGTCTGAATGCATATTTTCACTTTGGGGAGGGGTTCCTTTTATTCTGTTCCTTCCTTTACAACAAGACTTATGTGGAAATGTGACTTACATGACTGCACATGTATAACCTTGTCATCTTGGGGAGGGGGGAAAGAAGGGAAGGAGAGAGAAAAATTTGGAACTCAAAATCTTTCAAACTGAATCTGAAAATTGTCTATATAAGTAATTAGACAAAATCAAATACTATTAAAAATTTTTAAAGAGTCAATGTTCTTGCCACTGTGGGACAGAATAGGGAGAATCTGAAGGAATAGAGAGTTAACATGACTGTTGAGCTTTCATTCTCCTGAAATCTTGGCGAGGAGCCATTTTAGTGTTGTGGAATGACCATATAACCAGGAGTCAAGAGAACTTGGTTCCAGACATGGTTCTTCCCTTGACTGGCTGTGATCCTGAACATTTGTGAAATCATGTTCTTCCCTTCTCTGGGCCTGACATGTACAAGGAAGGAGTGAGATTCCACCATCTTTAAGTTTCCTTGAAGTTCTAAGGTCACATGATTCTGTGAACAACCTCCACATCCCATGTACAGCTCACCCAAGAAAATCAGGTTCATAACCTCTCAGTAACACTAAAAAAAAAACTTTTTCTGACCAAAACTGCTGTCCCCTACCTAAACCTCCTTGCTTTACTTATCACTCTTGGCTTTTAACTGTTTCCAAAACTCAAATCCATCTACAGTGGAGACACTCCATATGTCATAGCATAATGGGTTTGGATTTGGAAGACACCAGAGAAATCATACAACCTCTTGGTTCTATAAAGAAGGAATATGAGGATGAGAATGCAAGTGACTTCCTCAAATCATACAGCTAATGATGGCAAAACCAGAATTCAAACCAAGATCCCCCAGGACACAATCTGAGAGACTTTCCCCTACATCACAAGTGCTGGGCATGGGTCCTTCCCACCATTTCTCAGTGACCTGAGGACACCTTCCTTATACATTCCTACACAGCTCCTTAGATATATAGATAAATAGATGCCCACTGATTGATTAAACAAACTGTGGTACATGAATACAATGAAATTTTACTGTCCTGTGAGAAATTATGTATGTGATAAATAGGAAGGAACATTGAAAGATCTACATCAGAGGCTCCCAAACTTATTTGGCCTACTGCCCCTTTTCAAAAAATAAACTACTCATCAAACCCTGGAAATCCACTTTCTTTAACTCTTTAATGGTTTTTTGGAAATTTTCATCATTACAAAAAGGTATGAATTTTTTTAAATGATGCATCTTAAATTTAATAATTTATTGTAAATTTGTTGGGGGGCTTCCCTACATTGAAATTTTGAAGATGCAATATTTCATCATGTAACCATATAGTATAATATTGTAAAC